>NW_026109083.1:0-100108 GCF_024516045.1 Bombus affinis
GTTACACGTTATTACGTAATAGTATATATCGTTTTACGTTATATGGTAATGCTATATAACTTTATACGTTATAACGTAACAGTATATAATGTTATACGTTATATGGTAATACTATATAACGATATACGTTATTACGTAATAGTATATATCGTTATACGTTATAACGTAACACTATATATCGTTTTACGATATATGGTAATGCTATATAACGTTATACGTTATAACGTAACACTATATAACGTTATACGTTATATGGTATTACTATATATCGTTTTACGTTATAACGTAACATTATATAACGTTATACGTTATATGGTAATACTATATAACAATATACGTTATTACGAAATAATATATATCGTTTTACGTTATATGGTAATGCTATATAACGATATACGTTATAACGTAACACTATATAACGCTATACGCTGTATGGTACCACTGTATATCGTTATACGTTATAACGTAACAATATATAACGTTATTCGTTATATGGTAATAGTATATAACGATATACGTTATTACGTAATAGTATATCGTTATACGTTATAACGTAATACTATATAACGTTATACGTTATATGGTAATTCTATAAAACGTTATACGTTATTACGCAATAGTATATATCGTTTTATCTTATATGGTAATGCTATATAACGTTATACGTTATAACGTAACACTATATAACGTTATACGTTATATGGTAATAGTATATATCGCTATACGTTATAACGTAACAATATATAACGTTTACGTTATATGGTAATTCTATATAACGTTATACGTTATAACGTAACACTATATAACGTTATACGTTATATGGTAATACTATATATCGTTATACGTTATAACGTAACAATATATAACGTTATACGTTATATGGTAATACTATATAACGATATACGTTATTACGTAATAGTATATATCGTTATACGTTATAACGTAACACTATATAACGTTATACGTTATATGGTAATTCTATATAACGTTATACGTTATTCCGTAGTAGTATATATCGTTTTACGTTATATGGTAATGCTATATAACGTTATACGTTATATGGTAATAGTATTATCGCTATAACGTTATAACGTAACAATATATAACGTTATACGTTATATGGTAATACTATATATCGTTATACGTTATAACGTAACATTATATAACGTTATACGTTATATGGTAATACTATATAACAATATACGTTATTACGAAATAGTATATATCGTTTTACGTTATATGGTAATGCTATATAACGATATACGTTATAACGTAACACTATATAACGCTATAACGCTGTATGGTAATACTGTATATCGTTATACGTTATAACGTAACAATATATAACGTTATACGTTATATGGTAATACTATAAAACGATATACGTTATTACGTAATACAATACATCGTTATTCGTTATAACGTAACACTATATAACGTTATACGTTATATGGTAATTCTATATAACGTAACACTATATAACGTTATACGTTATATGGTAATTCTATATAACGTTACACGTTATTACGTAATAGTATATATCGTTTTACGTTATATGGTAATGCTATATAACGTTATACGTTATAACGTAACACTATATAACGTTATTCGTTATATGGTAATAGTATATAACGATATACGTTATTACGTAATAGTATATATCGTTATACGTTATAACGTAATACTATATAACGTTATACGTTATATGGTAATTCTATAAAACGTTATACGTTATTACGCAATAGTATATATCGTTTTATCTTATATGGTAATGCTATATAACGTTATACGTTATAACGTAACACTATATAACGTTATACGTTATATGGTAATAGTATATATCGCAATACGTTATAACGTAACAATATATAACGTTATACGTTATATGGTAATACTATATAACGATATACGTTATTACGTAATAGTATATATCGTTATACGTTATAGCGTCACAATATATAACGTTATACGTTATATGGTAATACTATATAACGTTATACGTTATTACCTAATAGTATATATCGTTTTAGCTTATATGGTAATGCTATATAACGTTATACGTTATATGGTAATTCTATATAACGTTATACGTTATTACGTAATAGTATATATCGTTTTACCTTATATGGTAATGCTATATAACGTTATACGTTATAGCGTAACACTATATAACGTTATACGTTATATGGTAATAGTATATATCGCTATACGTTATAACGTAACAATATATAACGTTATACGTTATATGGTAATACTATATATCGTTATACGTTATAACGTAACAATATATAACGTTATACGTTATATGGTAATACTATATAACGATATACGTTATTACGTAATAGTATATATCGTTATAACGTTATAACGTAATACTATATAACGTTATACGTTATATGGTAATTCTATATAACGTTATACGTTATATGGTAATTCTATATAACGTTATACGTTATTACGTAATAGTATAATATCGTTTTACCTTATATGGTAATGCTATATAACGTTATACGTTATAGCGTAACACTATATAACGTTATACGTTATATGGTAATAGTATATATCGCTATACGTTATAACGTAACAATATATAACGTTATACGTTATATGGTAATACTATATAACGATATACGTTATTACGTAATAGTATATATCGTTATACGTTTTTAGCGTAACACTATATAACGTTATACGTTATATGGTAATTCTATATAACGTTATACGTTTATTCCGTAATACTATATATCGTTTTACGTTATATGGTAATGCTATATAACGTTATACGTTATATGGTAATAGTATATATCGCTATACGTTGTAACGTAACAATATATAACGTTATACGTTATATGGTAATACTATATAACGATATACGTTATTACGTAATAGTATATATCGTTATACGTTATAACGTAACACTATATAACTTTATACGTTATATGGTAATACTATATATCGTTATACGTTATAACGTAACAATATATAACGTTATACGTTATATGGTAATACTATATAACAATATACGTTATTACGAAATAGTATATATCGTTTTACGTTATATGGTAATGCTATATAACGATATACGTTATAACGTAACACTATATAACGCTATACGTTGTATGGTAATACTGTATATCGTTATACGTTATTCCGTAATACTATATATCGTTTTACGTTATATGGTAATGCTATATAACGTTATACGTTATATGGTAATAGTATATATCGCTATACGTTGTAACGTAACAATATATAACGTTATACGTTATATGGTAATACTATATAACGATATACGTTATTACGTAACACTATATAACGCTATACGTTGTATGGTAATACTGTATATCGTTATACGTTATAACGTAACACTACATAACGTTATACGTATATGGTAATACTATATAACAATATACGTTATTACGAAATAGTATATATCGTTTTACGTTATATGGTAATGCTATATAACGATATACGTTATAACGTAACACTATATAACGCTATACGTTGTATGGTAATACTGTATATCGTTATACGTTATAACGTAACAATATATAACGTTATACGTTATATGGTAATACTATATAACGACATACGTTATTACGTAATAGTATATATCGTTATACGTTATAACGTAATACTATATAACGTTATACGTTATATGGTAATTCTATATAACGTTATACGTTATTCCGTAGTAGTATATATCGTTTTACGTTATATGGTAATGCTATATAACGTTATACGTTATATGGTAATAGTATATATCGCTATACGTTATAACGTAACAATATATAACGTTATACGTTATATGGTAATACTATATATCGTTATACGTTATAACGTAACATTATATAACGTTATACGTTATATGGTAATACTATATAACAATATACGTTATTACGAAATAGTATATATCGTTTTACGTTATATGGTAATGCTATATAACGATATACGTTATAACGTAACACTATATAACGCTATACGCTGTATGGTAATACTGTATATCGTTATACGTTATAACGTAACAATATATAACGTTATACGTTATATGGTAATACTATATAACGATATATGTTGTTACGTAATAGAATACATCGTTATTCGTTATAACGTAACACTATATAACGTTATACGTTATATGGTAATTCTATATAACGTTATACGTTTATTCCGTAATAGTATATATCGTTTTACGTTATATGGTAATACTATATAACGATATACGTTATTACGTAATAGTATATATCGTTATACGTTATAACGTAACACTATATAACGTTATACGTTACATGGTAATAGTATATATCGTTATACGTTATAGCGTCACAATATATAACGTTATACGTTATATGGTAATACTATATAACGATATACGTTATTACGTAGTAGTATATATCGTTATACGTTATAACGTAACACTATATAACGTTATACGTTATAACGTAACACTATATAACATTATACGTTATATGGTAATTCTATATAACGTTATACGTAATTCCGTAATAGTATATATCGTTTTACGTTATATGGTAATACTATATAACGATATACGTTATTACGTAATAGTATATATCGTTATACGTTATAACGTAACACTATATAACGTTATACGTTACATGGTAATAGTATATATCGTTATACGTTATAGCGTCACAATATATAACGTTATACGTTATATGGTAATACTATATAACAATATACGTTATTACGAAATAGTATATATCGTTTTACGTTATATGGTAATGCTATATAACGATATACGTTATAACGTAACACTATATAACGCTATACGCTGTATGGTAATACTGTATATCGTTATACGTTATAACGTACCAATATATAACGTTATACGTTATATGGTAATACTATATAACGATATACGTTGTTACGTAATAGAATACATCGTTATTCGTTATAACGTAACACTATATATCGTTTTACGATATATGGTAATGCTATATAACGTTATACGTTATAACGTAACACTATATAACGTTATACGTTATATGGTAATACTATATATCGTTATACGTTATAACGTAACAATATATAACGTTATACGTTATATGGTAATACTATATAACGATATACGTTATTACGTAATAGTATATATCGTTATACGTTACAACGTAATACTATATAACGTTATACGTTATATGGTAATTCTATAAAACGTTATACGTTATTACGCAATAGTACATATCGTTTTATCTTATATGGTAATGCTATATAACGTTATACGTTATATGGTAATAGTATATATCGCTATACGTTATAACGTAACAATATATAACGTTATACGTTATATGGTAATTCTATATAACGTTATAAATTATTCCGTAATAGTATATATCGTTTTACGTTATATGGTAATGCTATATAACGTTATGCGTTATATGGTAAGAGTATATATCGCTATACGTTATAACGTAACAATATATAACGTTATACGTTACATGGTAATACTATATAACGATATACGTTATTACGTAATAGTATATATCGTTATACGTTATAACGTAACACTACATAACGTTATACGTTATATGGTAATACTATATATCGTTATACGTTATAACGTAACAATATATAACGTTATACGTTATGTGGTAATACTATATAACGTTATACGTTATAACGTAACACTATATAACGTTATACGTTATAACGTAACACTATATAACATTATACGTTATATGGTAATTCTATATAGCGTTATACGTTATTCCGTAATAGTATATATCGTTTTACGTTATATGGTAATGCTATATAACGTTATACGTTATATGGTAAAAGTATATATCGCTATACGTTATAACGTAACAATATATAACGTTATACGTTATATGGTAATACTATATAACGATATACGTTATTACGTAATAGTATATATCGCTATACGTTATAACGTAACAATATATAACGTTATATGTTATATGGTAATACTATATATCGTTATACGTTATAACGTAACATTATATAACGTTATACGTTATATGGTAATACTATATAACAATATAAGTTATTACGAAATAGTATATATCGTTTTACGTTATATGGTAATGCTATATAACGATATACGTTATAACGTAACACTATATAACGCTATACGCTGTATGGTAATACTGTATATCGTTATACGTTATAACGTAACAATATATAACGTTATACGTTATATGGTAATACTATATAACGATATACGTTGTTACGTAATAGAATACATCGTTATTCGTTATAACGTAACACTATATAACGTTATACGTTATTACGTAATAGTATATATCGTTTTACTTTATATGGTAATGCTATATAACGTTATACGTTATAACGTAACACTATATAACGTTATACGTTATATGGTAATACTATATATCGTTATACGTTATAACGTAACAATATATAACGTTATACGTTATATGGTAATACTATACAACGATATACGTTATTACGTAAAAGTATATATCGTTATACGTTATAACGTAATACTATATAACGTTATACGTTATATGGTAATTCTATATAACGTTATACGTTATATGGTAATTCTATATAACGTTATACGTTATTACGTAATAGTATATATCGTTTTACCTTATATGGTAATGCTATATAACGTTATACGTTGTAGCGTAACACTATATAACGTTATACGTTATATGGTAATAGTATATATCGCTATACGTTATAACGTAACAATATATAACGTTATACGTTATATGGTAATACTATATAACGATATACGTTATTACGTAATAGTATATATCGTTATACGTTATAACGTAACACTATATAACGTTATACGTTATATGGTAATTCTATATAACGTTATACGTTATTCCGTAATACTATATATCGTTTTACGTTATATGGTAATGCTATATAACGTTATACGTTATATGGTAATAGTATATATCGCTATACGTTGTAACGTAACAATATATAACGTTATACGTTATATGGTAATACTATATAACGATATACGTTATTACGTAGTAGTATATATCGTTATACGTTATAACGTAACACTATATAACTTTATACGTTATATGGTAATACTATATATCGTTATACGTTATAACGTAACAATATATAACGTTATACGTTATATGGTAATACTATATAACAATATACGTTACTACGAAATAGTATATATCGTTTTACGTTATATGGTAATGCTATATAACGATATACGTTATAACGTAACACTATATAACGCTATACGTTGTATGGTAATACTGTATATCGTTATACGTTATTCCGTAATACTATATATCGTTTTACGTTATATGGTAATGCTATATAACGTTATACGTTATATGGTAATAGTATATATCGCTATACGTTGTAACGTAACAATATATATCGTTATACGTTATAACGTAATACTATATAACGTTATACGTTATTACGTAATAGTATATATCGTTTTAGCTTATATGGTAATGCTATATAACGTTATACGTTATAACGTAACACTATATAACGTTATACGTTATATGGTAATACTATATATCGTTATACGTTATAACGTAACAATATATAACGTTATACGTTATATGGTAATACTATATAACGATATACGTTATTACGTAATAGTATATATCGTTATACGTTATAACATAATACTATATAACGTTATACGTTATATGGTAATTCTATATAACGTTATACGTTATATGGTAATTCTATAACGTTATACGTTATTACGTAATAGTATATATCGTTTTACCTTATATGGTAATGCTATATAACGTTATACGTTATAGCGTAACACTATATAACGTTATACGTTATATGGTAATAGTATATATCGCTATACGTTATAACGTAACAATATATAACGTTATAAGTTATATGGTAATACTATATAACGATATACGTTATTACGTAATAGTATATATCGTTATACGTTATAAGGTAACACTATATAACGTTATACGTTATATGGTAATTCTATATAACGTTATACGTTATTCCGTAATACTATATATCGTTTTACGTTATATGGTAATGCTATATAACGTTATACGTTATATGGTAATAGTATATATCGCTATACGTTGTAACGTAACAATATATAACGTTATACGTTATATGGTAATACTATATAACGATATACGTTATTACGTAATAGTATATATCGTTATACGTTATAACGTAACACTATATAACTTTATACGTTATATGGTAATACTATATATCGTTATACGTTATAACGTAACAATATATACGTTATACGTTATATGGTAATACTATATAACAATATACGTTATTACGAAATAGTATATATCGTTTTACGTTATATTGTAATGCTATATGACGATATACGGTTATAACGTTACACTATATAACGCTATACGTTGTATGGTAATACTGTATATCGTTATACGTTATTCCGTAATACTATATATCGTTTTACGTTATATGGTAATGCTATATAACGTTATACGTTATATGGTAATAGTATATATCGCTATACGTTGTAACGTAACAATATATAACGTTATACGTTATATGGTAATACTATATAACGATATACGTTATTACGTAATAGTATATATCGTTATACGTTACAACGTAATACTATATAACGTTATACGTTATATGGTAATTCTATAAAACGTTATACGTTATTACGCAATAGTACATATCGTTTTATCTTATATGGTAATGCTTATAACGTATAACGTTATATAGCATTACCATATAAGATAAAACGATATGTACTATTGCGTAATAACGTATAACGTTTTATAGAATTACCATATAACGTATAACGTTATATAGTATTACGTTGTAACGTATAACGATATATACTATTACGTAATAACGTATATCGTTATATATAGTATTACCATATAACGTATAACGTTATATATTGTTACGTTACAACGTATAGCGATATATACTATTACCATATAACGTATAACGTTATATAGCATTACCATATAACGTAAAACGATATATAGTATTACGGAATAACGTATAACGATATACAGTATTACCATACAACGTATAGCGTTATATAGTGTAACGTTATAACGTATATCGTCATATAGCATTACAATATAACGTAAAACGATATATACTATTTCGTAATAACGTATATTGTTATATAGTATTACCATATAACGTATAACGTTATATATTGTTACGTTATAACGTATAACGATATATAGTATTACCATATAACGTATAAAGTTATATAGTGTTACGTTATAACGTATAACGATATATACTATTACGTAATAACGTATATCGTTATATAGTATTACCATATAACGTATAACGTTATATATTGTTACGTTACAACGTATAGCGATATATACTATTACCATATAACGTATAACGTTATATAGCATTACCATATAACGTAAAACGATATATAGTATTACGGAATAACGTATAACGTTATATAGAATTACCATATAACGTATAACGTTATATAGTGTTACCTTATAACGTATAACGATATATACTATTACGTAATAACGTATATCGTTATATAGTATTACCATATAACTTATAACGTTATATATTGTTACGTTATAACGTATAGCGATATATACTATTACCATATAACGTATAACGTTATATAGTGTTACGCTATAACGTATAACGTTATATAGCATTACCATATAAGGTAAAACGATATATACTATTACGTAATAACGTATAACGTTATATAGAATTACCATATAACGTATAACGTTATATAGAATTACCATATAACGTATAACGTTATATAGTATTATGTTATAACGTAATAACGATATATACTATTACGTAATAACGTATATCGTTATATAGTATTACCATATAACGTATAACGTTATATATTGTTACGTTATAACGTATAACGATATATAGTATTACCATATAACGTATAACGTTATATAGTGTTACGTTATAACGTATAACGTTATATAGCATTACCATATAAGCTAAAACGATATATACTATTACGTAATAACGTATAACGTTATATAGTATTACGTTATAACGTATAACGATATATATTGTTACGTTACAACGTATAGCGATATATACTATTACCATATAACGTATAACGTTATATAGCATTACCATATAACGTAAAACGATATATAGTATTACGGAATAACGTATAACGATATACAGTATTACCATACAACGTATAGCGTTATATAGTGTTACGTTATAACGTATATCGTTATATAGCATTACCATATAACGTAAAACGATATATACTATTTCGTAGTAACGTATATTGTTATATAGTATTACCATATAACGTATAACGTTATATATTGTTACGTTATAACGTATAACGATATATAGTATTACCATATAACGTATAAAGTTATATAGTGTTACGTTATAACGTATAACGATATATACTACTACGTAATAACGTATATCGTTATATAGTATTACCATATAACGTATAACGTTATATATTGTTACGTTACAACGTATAGCGATATATACTATTACCATATAACGTATAACGTTATATAGCATTACCATATAACGTAAAACGATATATAGTATTACGGAATAACGTATAACGTTATATAGAATTACCATATAACGTATAACGTTATATAGTGTTACGTTATAACGTATAACGATATATACTATTACGTAATAACGTATATCGTTATATAGTATTACCATATAACGTATAACGTTATATATTGTTACGTTATAACGTATAGCGATATATACTATTACCATATAACGTATAACGTTATATAGTGTTACGCTACAACGTATAACGTTATATAGCATTACCATATAAGGTAAAACGATATATACTATTACGTAATAACGTATAACGTTATATAGAATTACCATATACGTATAACGTTATATAGAATTACCATATAACGTAATAACGTTATATAGTATTACGTTATAACGTATAACGATATATACTTTTACGTAATAACGTATATCGTTGTATAGTATTACCATATAACGTATAACGTTATATATTGTTACGTTATACCGTATAACGATATATAGTATTACCATATAACGTATAACGTTATATAGTGTTACGTTATAACGTATAACGTTATATAGCATTACCATATAAAGTAAAACGATATATACTATTACGTAATAACGTATAACGTTATATAGTGTTACGTTATAACGAATAACGATGTATTCTATTACGTAACAACGTATATCGTTATATAGTATTACCATATAACGTATAACGTTATATATTGTTACGTTATAACGTATAACGATATACAGTATTACCATACAGCGTATAGCGTTATATAGTGTTACGTTATAACGTATATCGTTATATAGCATTACCATATAACGTAAAACGATATATACTATTTCGTAATAACTTATATTGTTATATAGTATTACCATATAACGTATAACGTTATATAATGTTACGTTATAACGTATAACGATATATAGTATTACCATATAACATATAACGTTATATATTGTTACGTTATAACGTATAGCGATATATACTATTACGTAATAACGTATATCGTTATATAGTATTACCATATAACGTATAACGTTATATATTGTTACGTTATAACGTATAGCGATATATACTTTTACCATATAACGTATAACGTTATATAGCATTACCACTATAACGTAAAACGATATATACTATTACGGAATAACGTATAACGCTATATAGAATTACCATATAACGTATAATGTTATATAGTGTTACGTTATAACGTATAACGTTATATAGTGTTACGTTATAACGTATAACGTTATATAGTATTACCACATAACGTATAACGTTATATATTGTTACGTTATAACGTATAACGATATATAGTATTACCATATAACGTATAACGTTATGTTAGTGTTACGTTATAACGTATAACGATATATACTATTACGTAATAACGTATATCGTTATATAGTATTACCATGTAACGTATAACGTTATATATTGTTACGTTATAACGTATAGCGATATATACTCTTACCATATAACGCATAACGTTATATAGCATTACCATATAACGTAAAACGATATATACTATTACGGAATAATTTATAACGTTATATAGAATACCATATACGTATAACGTTATATATTGTTACGTTATAACGTATAGCGATATATACTATTACCATATAACGTATAACGTTATATAGCATTACCATATAAGATAAAACGATATGTACTATTGCGTAATAACGTATAACGTTTTATAGAATTACCATATAACGTATAACGTTATATAGTATTACGTTGTAACGTATAACGATATATACTATTACGTAATAACGTATATCGTTATATAGTATTACCATATAACGTATAACGTTATATATTGTTACGTTATAACGTATAACGATATATAGTATTACCATATAACGTATAACGTTATATAGTGTTACGTTTATAACGTATAACGTTATATAGCATTACCATATATCGTAAAACGATATATAGTGTTACGTTATAACGAATAACGATGTATTCTATTACGTAACAACGTATATCGTTATATAGTATTACCATATAACGGTATAACGTTATATATTGTTACGTTATAACGTATAACGATATACAGTATTACCATACAGCGTATAGCGTTATATAGTGTTACGTTATAACGTATATCGTTATATAGCATTACCATATAACGTAAAACGATATATACTATTTCGTAATAACGTATATTGTTATATAGTATTACCATATAACGTATAACGTTATATATTGTGACGCTATAACGTATAACGATATATACTATTACCATGTAACGTATAACGTTATATAGTGTTACGTTATAACGTATAACGATATATACTATTACGTAATAACGTATATCGTTATATAGTATTACCATATAACGTAAAACGATATATACTATTACGGAATTACGTATAACGTTATATAGAATTACCATATAACGTATAATGTTATATAGTGTTACGTTATACGTATAACGTTATATAGTGTTACGTTATAACGTATAACGATATATACTACTACGTAATAACGTATATCGTTATATAGTATTACCATATAACGTATAACGTTATATATTGTGACGCTATAACGTATAACGATATATACTATTACCATGTAACGTATAACGTTATATAGTGTTACGTTATAACGTATAACGATATATACTATTACGTAATAACGTATATCGTTATATAGTATTACCATATAACGTAAAACGATATATACTATTACGGAATAACGTATAACGTTATATAGAATTACCATATAACGTATAACGTTATATAGTGTTACGTTATAACGAATAACGATGTATTCTATTACGTAACAACATATATCGTTATATAGTATTACCATATAACGTATAACGTTATATATTGTTACGTTATAACGTATAACGATATACAGTATTACCATACAGCGTATAGCGTTATATAGTGTTACGTTATAACGTATATCGTTATATAGCATTACCATATAACGTAAAACGATATATACTATTTCGTAATAACGTATATTGTTATATAGTATTACCATATAACGTATAACGTTATATAATGTTACGTTATAACGTATAACGATATATAGTATTACCATATAACGTATAACGTTATATATTGTTACGTTATAACGTATAGCGATATATACTATTACCATATAACGTATAACGTTATATAGCATTACCATATAACGTAAAACGATATATACTACTACGGAATAACGTATAACGTTATATAGAATTACCATATAACGTATAACGTTATATAGTATTACGTTATAACGTATAACGATATATACTATTACGTAATAACGTATGTCGTTATATAGTATTACCATATAACGTATAACGTTATATATTGTTACGTTATAACGTATAACGATATACAGTATTACCATACAACGTATAGCGTTATATAGTGTTACGTTATAACGTATATCGTTATATAGCATTACCATATAACGTAAAACGATATATACTATTTCGTAATAACGTATATTGTTATATAGTATTACCATATAACGTATAACGTTATGTAGTGTTACGTTATAACGTATAACGATATACAGTATTACCATACAACGTATAGCGTTATATAGTGTTACGTAATAACGTATATCGTTATATAGTATTACCATATAACGTATAACGTTATATATTGTTACGTTACAACGTATAGCGATATATACTATTACCATATAACGTATAACGTTATATAGCATTACCATATAACGTAAAACGATATATAGTATTACGGAATAACGTATAACGATATACAGTATTACCATACAACGTATAGCGTTATATAGTGTTACGTTATAACGTATATCGTTATATAGCATTACCATATAACGTAAAACGATATATACTATTTCGTAATAACGTATATTGTTATATAGTATTACCATATAACGTATAACGTTATATATTGTTACGTTATAACGTATAACGATATATAGTATTACCATATAACGTATAAAGTTATATAGTGTTACGTTATAACGTATAACGATATATACTATTACGTAATAACGTATATCGTTATATAGTATTACCATATAACGTATAACGTTATATATTGTTACGTTACAACGTATAGCGATATATACTATTACCATATAACGTATAACGTTATATAGCATTACCATATAACGTAAAACGATATATAGTATTACGGAATAACGTATAACGTTATATAGAATTACCATATAACGTATAACGTTATATAGTGTTACGCTAAAACGTATAACGATATATACTATTACGTAATAACGTATATCGTTATATAGTATTACCATATAACGTATAACGTTATATATTGTTACGTTATAACGTATAGCGATATATACTATTACCATATAACGTATAACGTTATATAGTGTTACGCTATAACGTATAACGTTATATAGCATTACCATATAAGGTAAAACGATATATACTATTACGTAATAACGTATAACGTTATATAGAATTACCATATAACGTATAACGTTATATAGAATTACCATATAACGTATAACGTTATATAGTATTACGTTATAACGTATAACGATATATACTATTACGTAATAACGTATATCGTTATATAGTATTACCATATAACGTATAACGTTATATATTGTTACGTTATAACGTATAACGATATATAGTATTACCATATAACGTATAACGTTATATATTGTTACGTTATAACGTATAGCGATATATACTATTACCATATAACGTATAACGTTATATAGTGTTACGCTATAACGTATAACGTTATATAGCATTACCATATAAGGTAAAACGATATATACTATTACGTAATAACGTATAACGTTATATAGAATTACCATATAACGTATAACGTTATATAGCATTACCATATAAGCTAAAACGATATATACTATTAGGTAATAACGTATAACGTTATATAGTATTACCATATAACGTATAACGTTATATATTGTGACGCTATAACGTATAACGATATATACTATTACGTAATAACGTATATCGTTATATAGTATTACCATATAACGTATAACGTTATATATTGTTACGTTATAACGTATTGCGATATATACTATTACCATATAACGTATAACGTTATATAGTGTTACGTTATAACGTATAACGTTATATAGCATTACCATATAAGATAAAACGATATATACTATTGCGTAATAACGTATAACGTTTTATAGAATTACCATATAACGTATAACGTTATATAGTATTACGTTATAACGTATAACGATATATACTATTACGTAATAACGTATATCGTTATATACTATTACCATATAACGAATAACGTTATATAGTGTTACGTTATAACGTATAACGTTATATAGCATTACCATATAACGTAAAACGATATATACTATTACGTAATAACGTGTAACGTTATATAGAATTACCATATAACGTATAACGTTATATAGTGTTACGTTATATAGAATTACCATATAACGTATAACGTTATATAGTGTTACGTTATAACGAATAACGATGTATTGTATTACGTAATAACGTATATCGTTTTATAGTATTACCATATAACGTATAACGTTATATATTGTTACGTTATAACGTATAACGATATACAGTATTACCATACAGCGTATAGCGTTATATAGTGTTACGTTATAACGTATATCGTTATATAGCATTACCATATAACGTAAAACGATATATACTATTTCGTAATAACGTATATTGTTATATAGTATTACCATATAACGTATAACGTTATATAATGTTACGTTATAACGTATAACGATATATAGTATTACCATATAACGTATAACGTTATATATTGTTACGTTATAACGTATAGCGATATACGTTATTACCATATAACGTATAACGTTATATAGCATTACCATATAACGTAAAACGATATATACTACTACGGAATAACGTATAACGTTATATAGAATTACCATATAACGTATAACGTTATATAGTGTTACGTTATAACGTATAACGATATATACTATTACGTAATAACGTATATCGTTATATAGTATTACCATATAACGTATAACGTTATATATTGTTACGTTATAACGTATAACGATATATAGTATTACCATATAACGTATAACGTTATATAGTGTTACGTTATAACGTATAACGTTATATAGAATTACCATATAACGTATAACGTTATATATTGTTACGTTATAACGTATAGCGATATATACTATTACCATATAACGTATAACGTTATATAGTGTTACGTTATAACGTATAACGTTATATAGCATTACCATATAAGATAAAACGATATATACTATTGCGTAATAACGTATAACGTTTTATAGAATTACCATATAACGTATAACGTTATATAGTATTACGTTATAACGTATAACGATATATACTATTACGTAATAACGTATATCGTTATATACTATTACCATATAACGAATAACGTTATATATTGTTACGTTATAACGTATAACGATATACAGTGGTACCATACAGCGTATAGCGTTATATAGTGTTACGTTATAACGTATATCGTTATATAGCATTACCATATAACGTAAAACGATATATATTATTTCGTAATAACGTATATTGTTATATAGTATTACCATATAACGTATAACGTTATATAATGTTACGTTATAACGTAAAACGATATATAGTAATACCATATAACGTATAACGTTATATAGTGTTACGTTATAACGTATAACGTTATATAGCATTACCATATATCGTAAAACGATATATAGTGTTACGTTATAACGTATAACGATATATACTATTACGTAATAACGTATATCGTTATATAGTATTACCATATAACGTATAACATTATATACTGTTACGTTATAACGTATAACGTTATATAGCATTACCATATAACGTAAAACGATATATACTATTACGTAATAACGTGTAACGTCATATAGAATTACCATATAACGTATAACGTTATATAGTGTTACGTTATAACGAATAACGATGTATTCTATTACGTAATAACGTATATCGTTTTATAGTATTACCATATAACGTATAACGTTATATATTGTTACGTTATAACGTATAACGATATACAGTATTACCATACAGCGTATAGCGTTATATAGTGTTACGTTATAACGTATATCGTTATACAGCATTACCATATAACGTAAAACGATATATATTATTTCGTAATAACGTATATTGTTATATAGTATTACCATATAACGTATAACGTTATATAATGTTACGTTATAACGTATAACGATATATAGTATTACCATATAACGTATAACGTTATATATTGTTACGTTATAACGTATAGCGATATATACTATTACCATATAACGTATAACGTTATATAGCATTACCATATAACGTAAAACGATATATACTACTACGGAATAACGTATAACGTTATATAGAATTACCATATAACTTATAACGTTATATAGTGTTACGTTATAACGTATAACGATATATACTATTACGTAATAACGTATATCGTTATATAGTATTACCATATAACGTATAACGTTATATATTGTTACGTTACAACGTATAGCGATATATACTATTACCATATAACGTATAACGTTATATAGCATTACCATATAACGTAAAACGATATATAGTATTACGGAATAACGTATAACGATATACAGTATTACCATACAACGTATAGCGTTATATAGTGTTACGTTATAACGTATATCGTTATATAGCATTACAATATAACGTAAAACGATATATACTATTTCGTAATAACGTATATTGTTATATAGTATTACCATATAACGTATAACGTTATATATTGTTACGTTATAACGTATAACGATATATAGTATTACCATATAACGTATAAAGTTATATAGTGTTACGTTATAACGTATAACGATATATACTATTACGTAATAACGTATATCGTTATATAGTATTACCATATAACGTATAACGTTATATATTGTTACGTTACAACGTATAGCGATATATACTATTACCATATAACGTATAACGTTATATAGCATTACCATATAACGTAAAACGATATATAGTATTACGGAATAACGTATAACGTTATATAGAATTACCATATAACGTATAACGTTATATAGTGTTACCTTATAACGTATAACGATATATACTATTACGTAATAACGTATATCGTTATATAGTATTACCATATAACTTATAACGTTATATATTGTTACGTTATAACGTATAGCGATATATACTATTACCATATAACGTATAACGTTATATAGTGTTACGCTATAACGTATAACGTTATATAGCATTACCATATAAGGTAAAACGATATATACTATTACGTAATATCGTATAACGTTATATAGAATTACCATATAACGTATAACGTTATATAGAATTACCATATAACGTATAACGTTATATAGTATTACGTTATAACGTATAACGATATATACTATTACGTAATAACGTATATCGTTATATAGTATTACCATATAACGTATAACGTTATATATTGTTACGTTATAACGTATAACGATATATAGTATTACCATATAACGTATAACGTTATATAGTGTTACGTTATAACGTATAACGTTATATAGCATTACCATATAAGCTAAAACGATATATACTATTACGTAATAACGTATAACGTTATATAGTATTACGTTATAACGTATAACGATATATATTGTTACGTTACAACGTATAGCGATATATACTATTACCATATAACGTATAACGTTATATAGCATTACCATATAACGTAAAACGATATATAGTATTACGGAATAACGTATAACGATATACAGTATTACCATACAACGTATAGCGTTATATAGTGTTACGTTATAACGTATATCGTTATATAGCATTACCATATAACGTAAAACGATATATACTATTTCGTAGTAACGTATATTGTTATATAGTATTACCATATAACGTATAACGTTATATATTGTTACGTTACAACGTATAGCGATATATACTATTACCATATAACGTATAACGTTATATAGCATTACCATATAACGTAAAACGATATATAGTATTACGGAATAACGTATAACGTTATATAGAATTACCATATAACGTATAACGTTATATAGTGTTACGTTATAACGAATAACGATGTATTGTATTACGTAATAACGTATATCGTTTTATAGTATTACCATATAACGTATAACGTTATATATTGTTACGTTATAACGTATAACGATATACAGTATTACCATACAGCGTATAGCGTTATATAGTGTTACGTTATAACGTATATCGTTATATAGCATTACCATATAACGTAAAACGATATATACTATTTCGTAATAACGTATATTGTTATATAGTATTACCATATAACGTATAACGTTATATAATGTTACGTTATAACGTATAACGATATATAGTATTACCATATAACGTATAACGTTATATATTGTTACGTTATAACGTATAGCGATATATACTATTACCATATAACGTATAACGTTATATAGCATTACCATATAACGTAAAACGATATATACTACTACGGAATAACGTATAACGTTATATAGAATTACCATATAACGTATAACGTTATATAGTGTTACGTTATAACGTATAACGATATATACTATTACGTAATAACGTATATCGTTATATAGTATTACCATATAACGTATAACGTTATATATTGTTACGTTATAACGTATAACGATATATAGTATTACCATATAACGTATAACGTTATATAGTGTTACGTTATAACGTATAACGTTATATAGAATTACCATATAACGTATAACGTTATATATTGTTACGTTATAACGTATAGCGATATATACTATTACCATATAACGTATAACGTTATATAGTGTTACGTTATAACGTATAACGTTATATAGCATTACCATATAAGATAAAACGATATATACTATTGCGTAATAACGTATAACGTTTTATAGAATTACCATATAACGTATAACGTTATATAGTATTACGTTATAACGTATAACGATATATACTATTACGTAATAACGTATATCGTTATATACTATTACCATATAACGAATAACGTTATATATTGTTACGTTATAACGTATAACGATATACAGTGGTACCATACAGCGTATAGCGTTATATAGTGTTACGTTATAACGTATATCGTTATATAGCATTACCATATAACGTAAAACGATATATATTATTTCGTAATAACGTATATTGTTATATAGTATTACCATATAACGTATAACGTTATATAATGTTACGTTATAACGTAAAACGATATATAGTAATACCATATAACGTATAACGTTATATAGTGTTACGTTATAACGTATAACGTTATATAGCATTACCATATATCGTAAAACGATATATAGTGTTACGTTATAACGTATAACGATATATACTATTACGTAATAACGTATATCGTTATATAGTATTACCATATAACGTATAACATTATATACTGTTACGTTATAACGTATAACGTTATATAGCATTACCATATAACGTAAAACGATATATACTATTACGTAATAACGTGTAACGTCATATAGAATTACCATATAACGTATAACGTTATATAGTGTTACGTTATAACGAATAACGATGTATTCTATTACGTAATAACGTATATCGTTTTATAGTATTACCATATAACGTATAACGTTATATATTGTTACGTTATAACGTATAACGATATACAGTATTACCATACAGCGTATAGCGTTATATAGTGTTACGTTATAACGTATATCGTTATACAGCATTACCATATAACGTAAAACGATATATATTATTTCGTAATAACGTATATTGTTATATAGTATTACCATATAACGTATAACGTTATATAATGTTACGTTATAACGTATAACGATATATAGTATTACCATATAACGTATAACGTTATATATTGTTACGTTATAACGTATAGCGATATATACTATTACCATATAACGTATAACGTTATATAGCATTACCATATAACGTAAAACGATATATACTACTACGGAATAACGTATAACGTTATATAGAATTACCATATAACTTATAACGTTATATAGTGTTACGTTATAACGTATAACGATATATACTATTACGTAATAACGTATATCGTTATATAGTATTACCATATAACGTATAACGTTATATATTGTTACGTTACAACGTATAGCGATATATACTATTACCATATAACGTATAACGTTATATAGCATTACCATATAACGTAAAACGATATATAGTATTACGGAATAACGTATAACGATATACAGTATTACCATACAACGTATAGCGTTATATAGTGTTACGTTATAACGTATATCGTTATATAGCATTACAATATAACGTAAAACGATATATACTATTTCGTAATAACGTATATTGTTATATAGTATTACCATATAACGTATAACGTTATATATTGTTACGTTATAACGTATAACGATATATAGTATTACCATATAACGTATAAAGTTATATAGTGTTACGTTATAACGTATAACGATATATACTATTACGTAATAACGTATATCGTTATATAGTATTACCATATAACGTATAACGTTATATATTGTTACGTTACAACGTATAGCGATATATACTATTACCATATAACGTATAACGTTATATAGCATTACCATATAACGTAAAACGATATATAGTATTACGGAATAACGTATAACGTTATATAGAATTACCATATAACGTATAACGTTATATAGTGTTACCTTATAACGTATAACGATATATACTATTACGTAATAACGTATATCGTTATATAGTATTACCATATAACTTATAACGTTATATATTGTTACGTTATAACGTATAGCGATATATACTATTACCATATAACGTATAACGTTATATAGTGTTACGCTATAACGTATAACGTTATATAGCATTACCATATAAGGTAAAACGATATATACTATTACGTAATATCGTATAACGTTATATAGAATTACCATATAACGTATAACGTTATATAGAATTACCATATAACGTATAACGTTATATAGTATTACGTTATAACGTATAACGATATATACTATTACGTAATAACGTATATCGTTATATAGTATTACCATATAACGTATAACGTTATATATTGTTACGTTATAACGTATAACGATATATAGTATTACCATATAACGTATAACGTTATATAGTGTTACGTTATAACGTATAACGTTATATAGCATTACCATATAAGCTAAAACGATATATACTATTACGTAATAACGTATAACGTTATATAGTATTACGTTATAACGTATAACGATATATATTGTTACGTTACAACGTATAGCGATATATACTATTACCATATAACGTATAACGTTATATAGCATTACCATATAACGTAAAACGATATATAGTATTACGGAATAACGTATAACGATATACAGTATTACCATACAACGTATAGCGTTATATAGTGTTACGTTATAACGTATATCGTTATATAGCATTACCATATAACGTAAAACGATATATACTATTTCGTAGTAACGTATATTGTTATATAGTATTACCATATAACGTATAACGTTATATATTGTTACGTTACAACGTATAGCGATATATACTATTACCATATAACGTATAACGTTATATAGCATTACCATATAACGTAAAACGATATATAGTATTACGGAATAACGTATAACGTTATATAGAATTACCATATAACGTATAACGTTATATAGTGTTACGTTATAACGTATAACGATATATACTATTACGTAATAACGTATATCGTTATATAGTATTACCATATAACGTATAACGTTATATATTGTTACGTTATAACGTATAGCGATATATACTATTACCATATAACGTATAACGTTATATAGTGTTACGCTATAACGTATAACGTTATATAGCATTACCATATAAGGTAAAACGATATATACTATTACGTAATAACGTATAACGTTATATAGAATTACCATATAACGTATAACGTTATATAGAATTACCATATAACGTATAACGTTATATAGTATTACGTTATAACGTATAACGATATATACTTTTACGTAATAACGTATATCGTTGTATAGTATTACCATATAACGTATAACGTTATATATTGTTACGTTATAACGTATAACGATATATAGTATTACCATATAACGTATAACGTTATATAGTGTTAGGTTATAACGTATAACGTTATATAGCATTACCATATAAAGTAAAACGATATATACTATTACGTAATAACGTATAACGTTATATAGTATTACGTTATAACGTATAACGATATATACTATTACGTAATAACTTATATCGTTATATAGTATTACCATATATCGTATAACGTTATATATTGTTACGTTATAACGTATAACGATATATAGTATTACCATATAACGTATAACGTTATATATTGTTACGTTATAACGTATAACGATATATACTATTACCATATAACAATTAACGTTATATAGTGTTACGTTATAACGTATAACGATATATACTATTACGTAATAACGTATATCGTTATATAGTATTACCATATAACGTATAGCGTTATATAGTATTACGTTATAACGTATAACGATATATACTATTACGTAATAACGTATATCGTTATATAGTATTACCATATAACGTATAACGTTATATATTGTTACGTTATAAAGTATAACGATATATAGTATTACCATATAACGTATAACGTTATATATTTTTACGTTATAACGTATAACGATATATATTATTACCATATAACGAATAACGATATATAGAGTTACGTTATAACGTATAACGTTATATAGCATTACCATATAACGTAAAACGATATATACTATTACGTAATAACGTATAACGTTATATAGAATTACCATATAACGTATAACGTTATATAGAATTACCATATAACGTATAACGTTATATAGTATTACGTTATAACGTATAACGATATATACTATTACGTAATAACGTATATCGTTATATAGAATTACCATATAACGTATAACGTTATATAGAATTACCATATAACGTATAACGTTATATAGTATTACGTTATAACGTATAACGATATATACTATTACGTAATAACGTATATCGTTATATAGTATTACCATATAACGTATAACGTTATATATTGTTACGTTATAACGTATAACGATATATAGTATTACCATATAACGTATAACGTTATATAGTGTTACGTTATAACGTATAACGTTATATAGCATTACCATATAAGCTAAAACGATATATACTATTACGTAATAACGTATAATGTTATATAGTATTACGTTATAACGTATAACGATATATATTGTTACGTTACAACGTATAGCGATATATACTATTACCATATAACGTATAACGTTATATAGCATTACCATATAACGTAAAACGATATATAGTATTACGGAATAACGTATAACGATATACAGTATTACCATACAACGTATAGCGTTATATAGTGTTACGTTATAACGTATATCGTTATATAGCATTACCATATAACGTAAAACGATATATACTATTTCGTAGTAACGTATATTGTTATATAGTATTACCATATAACGTATAACGTTATATATTGTTACGTTATAACGTATAACGATATATAGTATTACCATATAACGTATAAAGTTATATAGTGTTACGTTATAACGTATAACGATATATACTACTACGTAATAACGTATATCGTTATATAGTATTACCATATAACGTATAACGTTATATATTGTTACGTTACAACGTATAGCGATATATACTATTACCATATAACGTATAACGTTATATAGCATTACCATATAACGTAAAACGATATATAGTATTACGGAATAACGTATAACGTTATATAGAATTACCATATAACGTATAACGTTATATAGTGTTACGTTATAACGTATAACGATATATACTATTACGTAATAACGTATATCGTTATATAGTATTACCATATAACGTATAACGTTATATATTGTTACGTTATAACGTATAGCGATATATACTATTACCATATAACGTATAACGTTATATAGTGTTACGCTATAACGTATAACGTTATATAGCATTACCATATAAGGTAAAAACGATATATACTATTACGTAATAACGTATAACGTTATATAGAATTACCATATAACGTATAACGTTATATAGAATTACCATATAACGTATAACGTTATATAGTATTACGTTATAACGTATAACGATATATACTTTTACGTAATAACGTATATCGTTGTATAGTATTACCATATAACGTATAACGTTATATATTGTTACGTTATAACGTATAACGATATATAGTATTACCATATAACGTATAACGTTATATAGTGTTACGTTATAACGTATAACGTTATATAGCATTACCATATAAAGTAAAACGATATATACTATTACGTAATAACGTATAACGTTATATAGTATTACGTTATAACGTATAACGATATATACTATTACGTAATAACTTATATCGTTATATAGTATTACCATATAACGTATAACGTTATATATTGTTACGTTATAACGTATAACGATATATAGTATTACCATATAACGTATAACGTTATATATTGTTACGTTATAACGTATAACGATATATACTATTACCATATAACAATTAACGTTATATAGTGTTACGTTATAACGTATAACGATATATACTATTACGTAATAACGTATATCGTTATATAGTATTACCATATAACGTATAGCGTTATATAGTATTACGTTATAACGTATAACGATATATACTATTACGTAATAACGTATATCGTTATATAGTATTACCATATAACGTATAACGTTATATATTGTTACGTTATAAAGTATAACGATATATAGTATTACCATATAACGTATAACGTTATATATTTTTACGTTATAACGTATAACGATATATATTATTACCATATAACGAATAACGATATATAGAGTTACGTTATAACGTATAACGTTATATAGCATTACCATATAACGTAAAACGATATATACTATTACGTAATAACGTATAACGTTATATAGAATTACCATATAACGTATAACGTTATATAGTGATACGTTATAACGTATAACGATATATACTATTACGTAATAACGTATATCGTTATATAGTATTACCATATAACGTATAACGTTATATATTATTACGTTATAACGTATAACGATATACAGTATTACCATACAGCGTATAGCGTTATATAGTGTTACGTTATAACGTATATCGTTATATAGCATTACCATATAACGTAAAACGATATATACTATTTCGTAATAACGTATATTGTTATATAGTATTACCATATAACGTATAACGTTATATATTGTTACGTTATAACGTATAACGATATATAGTATTACCATATAACGTAAAACGATATATACTATTTCGTAATAACGTATATTGTTATATAGTATTACCATATAACGTATAACGTTACATATTGTTACGTTATAACGTATAACGATATATAGTATTACCATATAACGTATAACGTTATATATTGTTACGTTATAACGTATAACGTTATATAGCATTACCATATAACGTAAAACGATATATACTATTTCGTAATAACGTATATTGTTATATAGTATTACCATATAACGTATAACGTTATATATAGTTACGTTATAACGTATAACGATATATAGAATTACCATATAACGTATAACGTTATATAGTGTTACGTTATAACGTATAACGATATATACTATTACGTAATAACGTATATCGTTATATAGTATTACCATATAACGTATAACGTTATATATTGTTACGTTATAACGTATAACGATATATAGTATTACCATATAACGTATAACGTTATATATTGTTACGTTATAACGTATAACGATATATACTATTACCATATAACGAATAACGTTATATAGTGTTACGTTATAACGTATAACGTTATATAGCATTACCATATAACGTAAAACGATATATACTATTACGTAATAACGTGTAACGTTATATAGAATTACCATATAACGTATAACGTTATATAGTGTTACGTTATAACGTATAACGTTATATAGCATTACCATATAAGGTAAAACGATATATACTATTACGTAATAACGTATATTGTTAAATAGCATTACCATATAACGTAAAACGATATATACTATTAAGGAATAACGTATAACGTTATATAGAATTACCATATAACGTATAACGTTATATAGTGTTACGTTATAACGTATAACGATATATACTATTACGTAATAACGTATATCGTTATATAGTATTACCATATAACGTATAACGTTATATATTGTTACGTTATAACGTATAGCGATATATACTATTACCATATAACGTATAACGTTATATAGTGTTACGCTATAACGTATAACGTTATATAGCATTACCATATAAGGTAAAACGATATATACTATTACGTAATAACGTATAACGTTATATAGAATTACCATATAACGTATAACGTTATATAGAATTACCATATAACGTATAACGTTATATAGTATTACGTTATAACGTATAACGATATATACTTTTACGTAATAACGTATATCGTTGTATAGTATTACCATATAACGTATAACGTTATATATTGTTACGTTATAACGTATAACGATATATAGTATTACCATATAACGTATAACGTTATATAGTGTTACGTTATAACGTATAACGTTATATAGCATTACCATATAAAGTAAAACGATATATACTATTACGTAATAACGTATAACGTTATATAGTATTACGTTATAACGTATAACGATATATACTATTACGTAATAACTTATATCGTTATATAGTATTACCATATAACGTATAACGTTATATATTGTTACGTTATAACGTATAACGATATATAGTATTACCATATAACGTATAACGTTATATATTGTTACGTTATAACGTATAACGATATATACTATTACCATATAACAATTAACGTTATATAGTGTTACGTTATAACGTATAACGATATATACTATTACGTAATAACGTATATCGTTATATAGTATTACCATATAACGTATAGCGTTATATAGTATTACGTTATAACGTATAACGATATATACTATTACGTAATAACGTATATCGTTATATAGTATTACCATATAACGTATAACGTTATATATTGTTACGTTATAAAGTATAACGATATATAGTATTACCATATAACGTATAACGTTATATATTTTTACGTTATAACGTATAACGATATATATTATTACCATATAACGAATAACGATATATAGAGTTACGTTATAACGTATAACGTTATATAGCATTACCATATAACGTAAAACGATATATACTATTACGTAATAACGTATAACGTTATATAGAATTACCATATAACGTATAACGTTATATAGTGATACGTTATAACGTATAACGATATATACTATTACGTAATAACGTATATCGTTTATATAGTATTACCATATAACGTATAACGTTATATATTATTACGTTATAACGTATAACGATATACAGTATTACCATACAGCGTATAGCGTTATATAGTGTTACGTTATAACGTATATCGTTATATAGCATTACCATATAACGTAAAACGATATATACTATTTCGTAATAACGTATATTGTTATATAGTATTACCATATAACGTATAACGTTATATATTGTTACGTTATAACGTATAACGATATATAGTATTACCATATAACGTAAAACGATATATACTATTTCGTAATAACGTATATTGTTATATAGTATTACCATATAACGTATAACGTTACATATTGTTACGTTATAACGTATAACGATATATAGTATTACCATATAACGTATAACGTTATATATTGTTACGTTATAACGTATAACGTTATATAGCATTACCATATAACGTAAAACGATATATACTATTTCGTAATAACGTATATTGTTATATAGTATTACCATATAACGTATAACGTTATATATAGTTACGTTATAACGTATAACGATATATAGAATTACCATATAACGTATAACGTTATATAGTGTTACGTTATAACGTATAACGATATATACTATTACGTAATAACGTATATCGTTATATAGTATTACCATATAACGTATAACGTTATATATTGTTACGTTATAACGTATAACGATATATAGTATTACCATATAACGTATAACGTTATATATTGTTACGTTATAACGTATAACGATATATACTATTACCATATAACGAATAACGTTATATAGTGTTACGTTATAACGTATAACGTTATATAGCATTACCATATAACGTAAAACGATATATACTATTACGTAATAACGTGTAACGTTATATAGAATTACCATATAACGTATAACGTTATATAGTGTTACGTTATAACGTATAACGTTATATAGCATTACCATATAAGGTAAAACGATATATACTATTACGTAATAACGTATATTGTTAAATAGCATTACCATATAACGTAAAACGATATATACTATTAAGGAATAACGTATAACGTTATATAGAATTACCATATAACGTATAACGTTATATAGTGTTACGTTATAACTTATAACGATATATACTATTACGTAATAACGTATATCGTTATATAGTATTACCATATAACGTATAACGTTATATATTGTTACGTTATAACGTATAACGATATATATTATTACCATATAACGAATAACGTTATATAGTGTTACGTTATAACGTATATCGTTATATAGCATTACCATATAACGTAAAACGATATATACTATTTCGTAATAACGTATATTGTTATATAGTATTACCATATAACGTATAACGTTATATATTGTTACGTTATAACGTATAACGATATATAGTATTACCATATAACTTATAACGCTATATAGTGTTACGTTATAACGTATAACGATATATACTATTACGTAATAACGTATATCGTTATATAGTATTACCATATAACGTATAACGTTATATATTGTTACGTTACAGCGTATAGCGATATATACTATTACCATATAACGTATAACGTTATATAGCATTACCATATAACGTATAACGTTATATAGAATTACCATATAACGTATAACGTTATATAGAATTACCATATAACGTATAACGTTATATAGTATTACGTTATAACGTATAACGATATATACTTTTACGTAATAACGTATATCGTTGTATAGTATTACCATATAACGTATAACGTTATATATTGTTACGTTATAACGTATAACGATATATAGTATTACCATATAACGTATAACGTTATATAGTGTTACGTTATAACGTATAACGTTATATAGCATTACCATATAAGGTAAAACGATATATACTATTACGTAATAACGTATAACGTTATATAGTATTACGTTATAACGTATAACGATATATACTATTACGTAAATAACGTATATCGTTATATAGTATTACCATATAACGTATAACGTTATATATTGTTACGTTATAACGTATAACGATATATAGTATTACCATATAACGTATAACGTTATATATTGTTACGTTATAACGTATAACGATATATACTATTACCATATAACGAATAACGTTATATAGTGTTACGTTATAACGTATAACGTTATATAGCATTACCATATAACGTAAAACGATATATACTATTACGTAATAACGTGTAACGTTATATAGAATTACCATATAACGTATAACGTTATATAGTGTTACGTTATAACGTATAACGTTATATAGCATTACCATATAAGGTAAAACGATATATACTATTACGTAATAACGTATATTGTTAAATAGCATTACCATATAACGTAAAACGATATATACTATTAAGGAATAACGTATAACGTTATATAGAATTACCATATAACGTATAACGTTATATAGTGTTACGTTATAACGTATAACGATATATACTATTACGTAATAACGTATATCGTTATATAGTATTACCATATAACGTATAACGTTATATATTGTTACGTTATAACGTATAACGATATATATTATTACCATATAACGAATAACGTTATATAGTGTTACGTTATAACGTATATCGTTATATAGCATTACCATATAACGTAAAACGATATATACTATTTCGTAATAACGTATATTGTTATATAGTATTACCATATAACGTATAACGTTATATATTGTTACGTTATAACGTATAACGATATATAGTATTACCATATAACTTATAACGCTATATAGTGTTACGTTATAACGTATAACGATATATACTATTACGTAATAACGTATATCGTTATATAGTATTACCATATAACGTATAACGTTATATATTGTTACGTTACAACGTATAGCGATATATACTATTACCATATAACGTATAACGTTATATAGCATTACCATATAACGTATAACGTTATATAGAATTACCATATAACGTATAACGTTATATAGAATTACCATATAACGTATAACGTTATATAATATTACGTTATAACGTATAACGATATATACTTTTACGTAATAACGTATATCGTTGTATAGTATTACCATATAACGTATAACGTTATATATTGTTACGTTATAACGTATAACGATATATAGTATTACCATATAACGTATAACGTTATATAGTGTTACGTTATAACGTATAACGTTATATAGCATTACCATATAAGGTAAAACGATATATACTATTACGTAATAACGTATATTGTTAAATAGCATTACCATATAACGTAAAACGATATATACTATTAAGGAATAACGTATAACGTTATATAGAATTACCATATAACGTATAACGTTATATAGTGTTACGTTATAACGTATAACGATATATACTATTACGTAATAACGTATATCGTTATATAGTATTACCATATAACGTATAACGTTATATATTGTTACGTTATAACGTATAACGATATATATTATTACCATATAACGAATAACGTTATATAGTGTTACGTTATAACGTATATCGTTATATAGCATTACCATATAACGTAAAACGATATATACTATTTCGTAATAACGTATATTGTTATATAGTATTACCATATAACGTATAACGTTATATATTGTTACGTTATAACGTATAACGATATATAGTATTACCATATAACTTATAACGCTATATAGTGTTACGTTATAACGTATAACGATATATACTATTACGTAATAACGTATATCGTTATATAGTATTACCATATAACGTATAACGTTATATATTGTTACGTTACAACGTATAGCGATATATACTATTACCATATAACGTATAACGTTATATAGCATTACCATATAACGTATAACGTTATATAGAATTACCATATAACGTATAACGTTATATAGAATTACCATATAACGTATAACGTTATATAATATTACGTTATAACGTATAACGATATATACTTTTACGTAATAACGTATATCGTTGTATAGTATTACCATATAACGTATAACGTTATATATTGTTACGTTATAACGTATAACGATATATAGTATTACCATATAACGTATAACGTTATATAGTGTTACGTTATAACGTATAACGTTATATAGCATTACCATATAAGGTAAAACGATATATACTATTACGTAATAACGTATAACGTTATATAGTATTACGTTATAACGTATAACGATATATACTATTACGTAATAACTTATATCGTTATATAGTATTACCATATAACGTATAACGTTATATATTGTTACGTTATAACGTATAACGATATATAGTATTACCATATAACGTATAACGTTATATATTGTTACGTTATAACGTATAACGATATATACTATTACCATATAACAATTAACGTTATATAGTGTTACGTTATAACGTATAACGTTATATAGCATTACCATATAACGTAAAACGATATATACTATTACGTAATAACGTATAACGTTATATAGAATTACTATATAAAGTATAACGTTATATAGTGTTACGTTATAACGTATAACGATATATACTATTACGTAATAACGTATATCGTTATATAGTATTACCATATAACGTATAACGTTATATAGTATTACGTTATAACGTATAACGATATATACTATTACGTAATAACGTATATCGTTATATAGTATTACCATATAACGTATAACGTTATATATTGTTACGTTATAAAGTATAACGATATATAGTATTAGCATATAACGTATAACGTTATATATTGTTACGTTATAACGTATAACGATATATATTATTACCATATAACGAATAACGTTATATAGAGTTACGTTATAACGTATAACGTTATATAGCATTACCATATAACGTAAAACGATATATACTATTACGTAATAACGTATAACGTTATATAGAATTACCGTATAACGTATAACGTTATATAGTGTTACGTTATAACGTATAACGATATATACTATTACGTAATAACGTATATCGTTATATAGTATTACCATATAACGTATAACGTTATATATTATTACGTTATAACGTATAACGATATACAGTATTACCATACAACGTATAGCGTTATATAGTGTTACGTTATAACGTATATCGTTATATAGCATTACCATATAACGTAAAACGATATATACTATTTCGTAATAACGTATATTGTTATATAGTATTACCATATAACGTATAACGTTATATATTGTTACGTTATAACGTATAACGATATATAGTATTACCATATAACGTAAAACGATATATACTATTTCGTAATAACGTATATTGTTATATAGTATTACCATATAACGTATAACGTTATATATTGTTACGTTATAACGTATAACGATATATAGTATTACCATATAACGTATAACGTTATATATTGTTACGTTATAACGTATAACGTTATATAGCATTACCATATAACGTAAAACGATATATACTATTTCGTAATAACGTATATTGTTATATAGTATTACCATATAACGTATAACGTTCTATATAGTTACGTTATAACGTATAACGATATATAGTATTACCGTATAACGTATAACGTTATATAGTGTTACGCTATAACGTATAACGATATATACTATTACGTAATAACGTATATCGTTATATAGTATTACCATATAACGTATAACGTTATATATTGTTACGTTACAACGTATAGCGATATATACTCTTACCATATAACGTATAACGTTATATAGCATTACCATATAACGTAAAACGATATATAGTATTACGGAATAACGTATAACGATATACAGTATTACCATACAACTTATAGCGTTATATAGTGTTACGTTATAACGTATATCGTTATATAGCATTACCATATAACGTAAAACGATATATACTATTTCGTAATAACGTATATTGTTATATAGTATTACCATATAACGTATAACGTTATATATTGTTACGTTATAACGTATAACGATATATAGTATTACCATATAACGTATAAAGTTATATAGTGTTACGTTATAACGTATAACGATATATACTATTACGTAATAACGTATATCGTTATATAGTATTACCATATAACGTATAACGTTATATATTGTTACGTTACAACGTATAGCGATATATACTATTACCATATAACGTATAACGTTATATAGTGTTACGCTATAACGTATAACGTTATATAGCATTACCATATAAGGTAAAACGATATATACTATTACGTAATAACGTATAACGTTATATAGAATTACCATATAACGTATAACGTTATATATTGTTACGTTATAACGTATAGCGATATATACTATTACCATATAACGTATAACGTTATATAGTGTTACGCTATAACGTATAACGTTATATAGCATTACCATATAAGGTAAAACGATATATACTATTACGTAATAACGTATAACGTTATATAGAATTACCATATAACGTATAACGTTATATATTGTTACGTTATAACGTATAACGATATACAGTATTACCATACAACGTATAGCGTTATATAGTGTTACGTTATAACGTATATCGTTATATAGCATTACCATATAACGTAAAACGATATATACTATTTCGTAATAACGTATACTGTTATATAGTATTACCATATAACGTATAACGTTATATATTGTTACGTTATAACGTACAACGGTATATAGTATTACCATATAACGTAAAACGATATATACTATTTCGTAATAACGTATATTGTTATATAGTATTACCATATAACGTATAACGTTATATATTGTTACGTTATAACGTATAACGATATATAGTATTACCATATAACGTATAACGTTATATATTGTTACGTTATAACGTATAACGTTATATAGCATTACCATATAACGTAAAACGATATATACTATTTCGTAATAACGTATATTGTTATATAGTATTACCATATAACGTATAACGTTATATATAGTTACGTTATAACGTATAACGATATATAGTATTACCATATAACGTATAACGTTATATAGTGTTACGTTATAACGTATAACGATATATACTATTACGTAATAACGTATATCGTTATATAGTATTTCCATATAACGTATAACGTTATATATTGTTACGTTACAACGTATAGCGATATATACTATTACCATATAACGTATAACGTTATATATTGTTACGTTATAACGTATAACGATATATAGTATTACCATATAACGTATAGCGATATATACTCTTACCATATAACGTATAACGTTATATAGCATTACCATATAACGTAAAACGATATATACTATTACGTAATAACGTATATCGTTATATAGTATTACCATATAACGTATAACGTTATATAGTATTACGATATAACGTATAACGTTATATATTGTTACGTTATAACGTATAACGATATATACTATTACCATATAACGAATAACGTTATATAGTGTTACGTTATAACGTATAACGTTATATAGCATTACCATATAACGTAAAACGATATATACTATTACGTAATAACGTGTAACGTTATATAGAATTACCATATAACGTATAACGTTATATATAGTTACGTTATAACGTATAACGATATATAGTATTACCATATAACGTATAACGTTATATAGTGTTACGTTATAACGTATAACGATATATACTATTACCATATAACGTATAACGTTATAGTGTTACGTTATAACGTATAACGATATATAGCATTACCATATATCGTAAAACGATATATAGTGTTACGTTATAACGTATAACGTTATATAGCATTACCATATAACGTAAAACGATATATACTATTACGTAATAACGTGTAACGTTATATAGAATTACCATATAACGTATAACGTTATATAGTGTTACGTTATAACGTATAACGTTATATAGCATTACCATATAAGGTAAAACGATATATACTATTACGTAATAACGTATATTGTTATATAGCATTACCATATAACGTAAAAACGATATATACTATTACGGAATAACGTATAACGTTATATAGCATTACCATATAACGTAAAACGATATATACTATTACGGAATAACTTATAACGTTATATAGAATTACCATATAACGTATAACGTTATATAGTGTTACGTTATAACGTATAACGATATATACTATTACGTAATAACGTATATCGTTATATAGTATTACCATATGACATATAACGTTATATATTGTTACGTTATAACGTATAGCGATATATACTATTACCATATAACGAATAACGTTATATAGTGTTACGTTATAACGTATAACGTTATATAGCATTACCATATAACGTAAAACGATATATACTATTACGGAATAACGTATAACGTTATATAGAATTACCATATAACGTATAACGTTATATAGTGTTACGTTATAACGTATAACGATATATACTATTACGTAATAACGTATATCGTTATATAGTATTACCATATAATGTATAACGTTATATATTGTTACGTTATAACGTATAGCGATATATACTATTACCATATAACGTATAACGTTATATAGTGTTACGTTATAACGTATAACGTTATATAGCATTACCATATAACGTATAACGTTATATATTGTTACGTTATAACGTATAAAGATATATAGTATTACCATATAACGTATAACGTTATATATTGTTACGTTATAACGTATAACGTTATATAGCATTACCATATAACGTAAAACGATATATACTATTTCGTAATAACGTATATTGTTATATAGTATTACCATATAACGTATAACGTTATATATAGTTACGTTATAACGTATAACGATATATAGTATTACCATATAACGTATAACGTTATATAGTGTTACGTTATAACGTATAACGATATATACTATTACGTAATAACGTATATCGTTATATAGTATTACCATATAACGTATAACGTTATATATTGTTACGTTACAACGTATAGCGATATATACTATTACCATATAACGTATAACGTTATATATTGTTACGTTATAACGTATAACGATATATAGTATTACCATATAACGTATAGCGATATATACTCTTACCATATAACGTATAACGTTATATAGCATTACCATATAACGTAAAACGATATATACTATTACGTAATAACGTATATCGTTATATAGTATTACCATATAACGTATAACGTTATATAGTGTTACGCTATAACGTATAACGTTATATAGCATTACCATATAAGGTAAAACGATATATACTACTACGTAATAACGTATAACGTTATATAGAATTACCATATAACGTATAACGTTATATAGTATTACGTTACAACGTATAGCGATATATACTATTACGTAATAACGTATATCGTTATATAGTATCACCATATAACGTATAACGCTAAATATTGTTACGTTATAACGTATAACGATATATAGTAGTACCATATAACGTATAGCGATATATACTCTTACCATATAACGTATAACGTTATATAGCATTACCATATAACGTAAAACGATATATACTATTACGGAATAACGTATAACGTTATATAGAATTACCATATAACGTATAACGTTATATAGTGTTACGTTATAACGTATAACGATATATACTATTACGTAATAACGTATATCGTTATATAGTATTACCATATAATGTATAACGTTATATATTGTTACGTTATAACGTATAGCGATATATACTATTACCATATAACGTATAACGTTATATAGTGTTACGTTATAACGTATAACGTTATATAGCATTACCATATAAGGTAAAACGATATATACTATTGCGTAATAACGTATAACGTTATATAGAATTACCATATAACGTATAACGTTATATAGTATTACGTTATAACGTATAACGATATATACTATTACCATATAACGTATAACGTTATAGTGTTACGTTATAACGTATAACGTTATATAGCATTACCATATAAGGTAAAACGATATATACTATTGCGTAATATCGTATAACGTTATATAGAATTACCATATAACGTATAACGTTATATAGTATTACGTTATAACGTATAACGATATATACTATTACGTAATAACGTATATCGTTATATAGTATTACCATATAACGTATAACGTTATATATTGTTACGTTATAACGTATAACGATATATACTATTACCATATAACGTATAACGTTATAGTGTTACGTTATAACGTATAACGATATATAGCATTACCATATATCGTAAAACGATATATAGTGTTACGTTATAACGTATAACGTTATATAGCATTACCATATAAGGTAAAACGATATATACTATTACTTAATAACGTATATTGTTATATAGCATTACCATATAACGTAAAACGATATATACTATTACGGAATAACGTATAACGTTATATAGCATTACCATATAACGTAAAACGATATATACTATTACAGAATAACTTATAACGTTATATAGAATTACCATATAACGTATAACGTTATATTGTGTTACGTTATAACGTATAACGATATATACTATTACGTAATAACGTATATCGTTATATAGTATTACCATATGACGTATAACGTTATATATTGTTACGTTATAACGTATAGCGATATATACTATTACCATATAACGAATAACGTTATATAGTGTTACGTTATAACGTATAACGTTATATAGCATTACCATATAACGTAAAACGATATATACTATTACGTAATAACGTATAACGTTATATAGAATTACCATATAACGTATAACGTTATATATTGTTACGTTATAACGTATAGCGATATATACTATTACCATATAACGTATAACGTTATATAGTGTTACGTTATAACGTATAACGTTATATAGCATTACCATATAAGATAAAACGATATATACTATTGCGTAATAACGTATAACGTTTTATAGAATTACCATATAACGTATAACGTTATATAGTATTACGTTATAACGTATAACGATATATAGTATTACGTAATAACGTATATCGTTATATACTATTACCATATAACGTATAACGTTATATAGTGTTACGTTATAACGTATAACGTTATATAGCATTACCATATAAGATAAAACGATATATACTATTGCGTAATAACGTATAACGTTTTATAGAATTACCATATAACGTATAACGTTATATAGTATTACGTTATAACGTATAACGATATATACTATTACGTAATAACGTATATCGTTATATAGTATTACCATATAACGTATAACGTTATATATTGTTACGTTATAACGTATAGCGATATATACTATTACCATATAACGTATAACGTTATATAGTGTTACGTTATAACGTATAACGTTATATAGCATTACCATATAAGATGAAACGATATATACTATTGCGTAATAACGAATAACGTTTTATAGAATTACCATATAACGTATGACGTTATATAGTATTACGTTATAACGTATAACGATATATACTATTACGTAATAACGTATATCGTTATATAGTATTACCATATAACGTATAACGTTATATAGTGTTACGTTATAACGTATAACGTTATATAGCATTACCATATAAGGTAAAACGATATATACTATTACGTAATAACGTATAACGTTATATAGAATTACCATATAACGTATAACGTTATATAGTATTACGTTATAACGTATAACGATATATACTATTACGTAATAACGTATATCGTTATATAGTATTACCATATAACGTAAAACGATATATACTATTTCGTAATAACGTATATTGTTATATAGTATTACCACATAACGTATAACGTTATATATTGTTACGTTATAACGTATAATGATATATAGTATTACCATATAACGTATAACGTTATGTAGTGTTACGTTATAACGTATAACGATATATACTATTACGGAATAACTTATAACGTTATATAGCATTACCATATATCATAAAACGATATATAGTGTTACGTTATAACGTATAACGATATATACTATTACGTAATAACGTATATCGTTATATAGTATTACTATATAACGTATAACGTTATATATTGTTACGTTATAACGTATAACGGTATATACTATTACCATATAACGTATAACGTTATATATTGTGACGGTATAACGTATAACGATATATACTATTACCATGTAACGTATAACGTTATATAGTGTTACGTTATAACGTATAACGATATATACTATTACGTAATAACGTATATCGTTATATAGTATTACCATATAACGTATAACGTTATATATTGTTACGTTATAAAGTATAACGATATATAGTATTACCATATAACGTATAACGTTATATATTGTTACGTTATAACGTATAACGATATATATTATTACCATATAACGAATAACGCTATATAGTGTTACGTTATAACGTATAACGTTATATAGCATTACCATATAACGTAAAACGATATATACTATTACGTAATAACGTATAACGTTATATAGAATTACCATATAACGTATAACGTTATATAGTGTTACGTTATAACGTATATCGTTATATAGCATTACCATATGACGTAAAACGATATATACTATTTCGTAATAACGTATATTGTTATATAGTATTACCATATAACGTATAACGTTATATATTGTTACGTTATAACGTATAACGATATATAGTATTACCATATAACGTAAAACGATATATACTATTTCGTAATAACGTATATTGTTATATAGTATTACCATATAACGTATAACGTTATATATAGTTACGTTATAACGTATAACGATATATAGTATTACCATATAACGTATAACGTTATATAGTGTTACGTTATAACGTATAACGATATATACTATTACGTAATAACGTATATCGTTATATAGTATTACCATATAACGTATAACGTTATATATTGTTACGTTAAAACGTATAGCGATATATACTATTACCATATAACGTATAACGTTATATATTGTTACGTTATAACGTATAACGATATATAGTATTACCATATAACGTATAGCGATATATACTCTTACCATATAACGTATAACGTTATATAGCATTACCATATAACGTAAAACGATATATACTATTACGTAATAACGTATATCGTTATATAGTATTACCATATAACGTATAACGTTATATTGTGTTACGCTATAACGTATAACGTTATATAGCATTACCATATAAGGTAAAACGATATATACTATTACGTAATAACGTATATCGTTATATAGTATTACCATATAACGTATAACGTTATATATTGTTACGTTATAACGTATAACGATATATAGTATTACCATATAACGTATAGCGATATATGCTCTTACCATATAACGTATAACGTTATATAGCATTACCATATAACGTAAAACGATATATACTATTACGGAATAACGTATAACGTTATATAGAATTACCATATAACGTATAACGTTATATAGTGTTACGTTATAACGTATAACGATATATACTATTACGTAATAACGTATATCGTTATATAGTATTACCATATAATGTATAACGTTATATATTGTTACGTTATAACGTATAGCGATATATACTATTACCATATAACGTATAACGTTATATAGTGTTACGTTATAACGTATAACGTTATATAGCATTACCATATAAGGTAAAACGATATATACTATTGCGTAATAACGTATAACGTTATATAGAATTACCATATAACGTATAACGTTATATAGTATTACGTAATAACGTATAACGATATATACTATTACGTAATAACGTATATCGTTATATAGTATTACCATATAACGTATAGCGTTATATATTGTTACGTTATAACGTATAACGATATATACTATTACCATATAACGTATAACGTTATATAGCATTACCATATATCGTAAAACGATATATAGTGTTACGTTATAACGTATAACGATATATACTATTACGTAATAACGTATATCGTTATATAGTATTACCATATAACGTATAACGTTATATATTGTTACGTTATAACGTATAACGGTATATACTATTACCATATAACGTATAACGTTATATATTGTGACGGTATAACGTATAACGATATATACTATTACCATGTAACGTATAACGTTATATAGTGTTACGTTATAACGTATAACGATATATACTATTACGTAATAACGTATATCGTTAAATAGTATTACCATATAACGTAAAACGATATATACTATTACGGAATAACGTATGACGTTGTATAGAATTACCATATAACGTATAACGTTATATAGTGTTACGTTATAACGTATAACGATATATACTATTACGTAATAACGTATATCGTTATATAGTATTACCATATAACGTATAACGATATATACTATTACGGAATAACGTATAACGTTATATAGAATTACCATATAACGTATAACGTTATATATTGTTACGTTATAACGTATAGCGATATATACTATTACCATATAACGTATAACGTTATATAGTGTTACGTTATAACGCATAACGTTATATAGCATTACCATATAAGATAAAACGATATATACTATTGCGTAATAACGTATAACGTTTTATAGAATTACCATATAACGTATAACGTTATATAGTATTACGTTATAACGTATAACGATATATAGTATTACGTAATAACGTATATCGTTATATACTATTACCATATAACGTATAACGTTATATAGTGTTACGCTATAACGTATAACGTTATATAGCATTACCATATAAGATAAAACGACATATACTATTGCGTAATAACGTATAACGTTTTATAGAATTACCATATAACGTATAACGTTATATAGTATTACGTTATAACGTATAACGATATATACTATTACGTAATAACGTATATCGTTATATAGTATTACCATATAACGTATAACGTTATATATTGTTACGTTATAACGTATAGCGATATATACTATTACCATATAACGTATAACGTTATATAGTGTTACGTTATAACGTATAACGTTATATAGCATTACCATATAAGATAAAACGATATATTCTATTGCGTAATAACGTATAACGTTTTATAGAATTACCATATAACGTATAACGTTATATAGTAATACGTTATAACGTATAACGATATATACTATTACGTAATAACGTATATCGTTATATAGTATTACCATATAACGTATAACGTTATATAGTGTTACGTTATAACGTATAACGTTATATAGCATTACCATATAAGGTAAAACGATATATACTATTACGTAATAACGTATAACGTTATATAGAATTACCATATAACGTATAACGTTATATAGTATTACGTTATAACGTATAACGATATATACTATTACGTAATAACGTATATCGTTATATAGTATTACCATATAACGTAAAACGATATATACTATTTCGTAATAACGTATATTGTTATATAGTATTACCACATAACGTATAACGTTATATATTGTTACGTTATAACGTATAACGATATATAGTATTACCATATAACGTATAACGTTATGTAGTGTTACTTTATAACGTATAACGATATATACTATTACGTAATAACGTATAACGTTATATAGCATTACCATATAACGTAAAACGATATATACTATTACGGAATAACTTATAACGTTATATAGAATTACCATATAACGTATAACGTCATATAGTGTTACGTTATAACGTATAACGATATATACTATTACGTAATAACGTATATCGTTATATAGTATTACCATATAACGTATAACGTTATATATTGTTACGTTATAACGTATAGCGATATATACTATTACCATATAACGTATAACGTTATATAGTGTTACGTTATAACGTATAACGTTATATAGCATTACCATATAAGATAAAACGATATATTCTATTGCGTAATAACGTATAACGTTTTATAGAATTACCATATAACGTATAACGTTATATAGTAATACGTTATAACGTATAACGATATATACTATTACGTAATAACGTATATCGTTATATAGTATTACCACATAACGTATAACGTTATATATTGTTACGTTATAACGTATAGCGATATATACTATTACCATATAACGTATAACGTTATATAGTGTTACGTTATAACGTATAACGTTATATAGCATTACCATTAAAGATAAAACGATATATACTATTGCGTAATAACGTATAACGTTATATAGAATTACCATATAACGTATAACGTTATATAGTATTACGTTATAACGTATAACGATATATACTATTACGTAGTAACGTATATCGTTATATAGTATTACCATATAACGTATAACGTTATATATTGTTACGTTATAACGTAAAACGATATATAGTATTACCATATAACGTATAACGTTATATAGTGTTACGTTATAACGTATAACGTTATATAGCATTACCATATATCGTAAAACGATATATAGTGTTACGTTATAACGTATAACGATATATACTATTACGTAATAACGTATATCGTTATATAGTATTACCATATAACGTATAACGTTATATATTGTTACGTTATAACGTATAACGATATATACTATTACCATATAACGTATAACGTTATATATTGTGACGTTATAACGTATAACGATATATACTATTACCATGTAACGTATAACGTTATATAGTGTTACGTTATAACGTATAACGATATATACTATTACGAAATAACGTATATCGTTATATAGTATTACCATATAACGTAAAACGATATATACTATTACGGAATAACGTATAACGTTATATAGAATTACCATATAACGTATAACGTTATATAGTGTTACGTTATAACGTATAACGATATATACTATTACGTAATAACGTATATCGTTATATAGTATTACCATATAACGTATAACGTTATATAGTGTTACGTTATAACGTATAACGTTATATAGCATTACCATATATCGTAAAACGATATATAGTGTTACGTTATAACGTATAACGATATATACTATTACGTAATAACGTATATCGTTATATAGTATTACCATATAACGTATAACGTTATATATTGTTACGTTATAACGTATAACGATATATACTATTACCATATAACGTATAACGTTATATATTGTGACGTTATAACGTATAACGATATATACTATTACCATGTAACGTATAACGTTATATAGTGTTACGTTATAACGTATAACGATATATACTATTACGTAATAACGTATAACGTTATATAGAGTTACCATATAACGTATAACGTTATATAGTGTTACGTTATAACGTATAACGTTATATAGCATTACCATATAAGATGAAACGATATATACTATTGCGTAATAACGAATAACGTTTTATAGAATTACCATATAACGTATGACGTTATATAGTATTACGTTATAACGTATAACGATATATACTATTACGTAATAACGTATATCGTTATATAGTATTACCATATAACGTATAACGTTATATAGTGTTACGTTATAACGTATAACGTTATATAGCATTACCATATAAGGTAAAACGATATATACTATTACGTAATAACGTATAACGTTATATAGAATTACCATATAACGTATAACGTTATATAGTATTACGTTATAACGTATAACGATATATACTATTACGTAATAACGTATATCGTTATATAGTATTACCATATAACGTAAAACGATATATACTATTTCGTAATAACGTATATTGTTATATAGTATTACCACATAACGTATAACGTTATATATTGTTACGTTATAACGTATAACGATATATAGTATTACCATATAACGTATAACGTTATGTAGTGTTACGTTATAACATATAACGATATATACTATTACGGAATAACTTATAACGTTATATAGCATTACCATATATCATAAAACGATATATAGTGTTACGTTATAACGTATAACGATATATACTATTACGTAATAACGTATATCGTTATATAGTATTACTATATAACGTATAACGTTATATATTGTTACGTTATAACGTATAACGGTATATACTATTACCATATAACGTATAACGTTATATATTGTGACGGTATAACGTATAACGATATATACTATTACCATGTAACGTATAACGTTATATAGTGTTACGTTATAACGTATAACGATATATACTATTACGTAATAACGTATATCGTTATATAGTATTACCATATAACGTATAACGTTATATATTGTTACGTTATAAAGTATAACGATATATAGTATTACCATATAACGTATAACGTTATATATTGTTACGTTATAACGTATAACGATATATATTATTACCATATAACGAATAACGCTATATAGTGTTACGTTATAACGTATAACGTTATATAGCACTAGCATATAACGTAAAACGATATATACTATTACGTAATAACGTATAACGTTATATAGAATTACCATATAACGTATAACGTTATATAGTGTTACGTTATAACGTATATCGTTATATAGCATTACCATATGACGTAAAACGATATATACTATTTCGTAATAACGTATATTGTTATATAGTATTACCATATAACGTATAACGTTATATATTGTTACGTTATAACGTATAACGATATATAGTATTACCATATAACGTAAAACGATATATACTATTTCGTAATAACGTATATTGTTATATAGTATTACCATATAACGTATAACGTTATATATAGTTACGTTATAACGTATAACGATATATAGTATTACCATATAACGTATAACGTTATATAGTGTTACGTTATAACGTATAACGATATATACTATTACGTAATAACGTATATCGTTATATAGTATTACCATATAACGTATAACGTTATATATTGTTACGTTACAACGTATAGCGATATATACTATTACCATATAACGTATAACGTTATATATTGTTACGTTATAACGTATAACGATATATAGTATTACCATATAACGTATAGCGATATATACTCTTACCATATAACGTATAACGTTATATAGCATTACCATATAACGTAAAACGATATATACTATTACGTAATAACGTATATCGTTATATAGTATTACCATATAACGTATAACGTTATATTGTGTTACGCTATAACGTATAACGTTATATAGCATTACCATATAAGGTAAAACGATATATACTATTACGTAATAACGTATATCGTTATATAGTATTACCATATAACGTATAACGTTATATATTGTTACGTTATAACGTATAACGATATATAGTATTACCATATAACGTATAGCGATATATGCTCTTACCATATAACGTATAACGTTATATAGCATTACCATATAACGTAAAACGATATATACTATTACGGAATAACGTATAACGTTATATAGCATTACCATATAACGTAAAACGATATATACTATTACGGAATAACTTATAACGTTATATAGAATTACCATATAACGTATAACGTTATATAGTGTTACGTTATAACGTATAACGATATATACTATTACGTAATAACGTATATCGTTATATAGTATTACCATATGACATATAACGTTATATATTGTTACGTTATAACGTATAGCGATATATACTATTACCATATAACGAATAACGTTATATAGTGTTACGTTATAACGTATAACGTTATATAGCATTACCATATAACGTAAAACGATATATACTATTACGGAATAACGTATAACGTTATATAGAATTACCATATAACGTATAACGTTATATAGTGTTACGTTATAACGTATAACGATATATACTATTACGTAATAACGTATATCGTTATATAGTATTACCATATAATGTATAACGTTATATATTGTTACGTTATAACGTATAGCGATATATACTATTACCATATAACGTATAACGTTATATAGTGTTACGTTATAACGTATAACGTTATATAGCATTACCATATAACGTATAACGTTATATATTGTTACGTTATAACGTATAAAGATATATAGTATTACCATATAACGTATAACGTTATATATTGTTACGTTATAACGTATAACGTTATATAGCATTACCATATAACGTAAAACGATATATACTATTTCGTAATAACGTATATTGTTATATAGTATTACCATATAACGTATAACGTTATATATAGTTACGTTATAACGTATAACGATATATAGTATTACCATATAACGTATAACGTTATATAGTGTTACGTTATAACGTATAACGATATATACTATTACGTAATAACGTATATCGTTATATAGTATTACCATATAACGTATAACGTTATATATTGTTACGTTACAACGTATAGCGATATATACTATTACCATATAACGTATAACGTTATATATTGTTACGTTATAACGTATAACGATATATAGTATTACCATATAACGTATAGCGATATATACTCTTACCATATAACGTATAACGTTATATAGCATTACCATATAACGTAAAACGATATATACTATTACGTAATAACGTATATCGTTATATAGTATTACCATATAACGTATAACGTTATATAGTGTTACGCTATAACGTATAACGTTATATAGCATTACCATATAAGGTAAAACGATATATACTATTACGTAATAACGTATAACGTTATATAGAATTACCATATAACGTATAACGTTATATAGTATTACGTTACAACGTATAGCGATATATACTATTACGTAATAACGTATATCGTTATATAGTATTACCATATAACGTATAACGCTAAATATTGTTACGTTATAACGTATAACGATATATAGTAGTACCATATAACGTATAGCGATATATACTCTTACCATATAACGTAAAACGATATATACTATTACGGAATAACGTATAACGTTATATAGAATTACCATATAACGTATAACGTTATATAGTGTTACGTTATAACGTATAACGATATATACTATTACGTAATAACGTATATCGTTATATAGTATTACCATATAATGTATAACGTTATATATTGTTACGTTATAACGTATAGCGATATATACTATTACCATATAACGTATAACGTTATATAGTGTTACGTTATAACGTATAACGTTATATAGCATTACCATATAAGGTAAAACGATATATACTATTGCGTAATAACGTATAACGTTATATAGAATTACCATATAACGTATAACGTTATATAGTATTACGTTATAACGTATAACGATATATACTATTACCATATAACGTATAACGTTATAGTGTTACGTTATAACGTATAACGTTATATAGCATTACCATATAAGGTAAAACGATATATACTATTGCGTAATATCGTATAACGTTATATAGAATTACCATATAACGTATAACGTTATATAGTATTACGTTATAACGTATAACGATATATACTATTACGTAATAACGTATATCGTTATATAGTATTACCATATAACGTATAACGTTATATATTGTTACGTTATAACGTATAACGATATATACTATTACCATATAACGTATAACGTTATAGTGTTACGTTATAACGTATAACGATATATAGCATTACCATATATCGTAAAACGATATATAGTGTTACGTTATAACGTATAACGTTATATAGCATTACCATATAACGTAAAACGATATATACTATTACGTAATAACGTGTAACGTTATATAGAATTACCATATAACGTATAACGTTATATAGTGTTACGTTATAACGTATAACGTTATATAGCATTACCATATAAGGTAAAACGATATATACTATTACTTAATAACGTATATTGTTATATAGCATTACCATATAACGTAAAACGATATATACTATTACGGAATAACGTATAACGTTATATAGCATTACCATATAACGTAAAACGATATATACTATTACAGAATAACTTATAACGTTATATAGAATTACCATATAACGTATAACGTTATATTGTGTTACGTTATAACGTATAACGATATATACTATTACGTAATAACGTATATCGTTATATAGTATTACCATATGACGTATAACGTTATATATTGTTACGTTATAACGTATAGCGATATATACTATTACCATATAACGAATAACGTTATATAGTGTTACGTTATAACGTATAACGTTATATAGCATTACCATATAACGTAAAACGATATATACTATTACGTAATAACGTATAACGTTATATAGAATTACCATATAACGTATAACGTTATATATTGTTACGTTATAACGTATAGCGATATATACTATTACCATATAACGTATAACGTTATATAGTGTCACGTTATAACGTATAACGTTATATAGCATTACCATATAAGATAAAACGATATATACTATTGCGTAATAACGTATAACGTTTTATAGAATTACCATATAACGTATAACGTTATATAGTATTACGTTATAACGTATAACGATATATAGTATTACGTAATAACGTATATCGTTATATACTATTACCATATAACGTATAACGTTATATAGTGTTACGTTATAACGTATAACGTTATATAGCATTACCATATAAGATAAAACGATATATACTATTGCGTAATAACGTATAACGTTTTATAGAATTACCATATAACGTATAACGTTATATAGTATTACGTTATAACGTATAACGATATATACTATTACGTAATAACGTATATCGTTATATAGTATTACCATATAACGTATAACGTTATATATTGTTACGTTATAACGTATAGCGATATATACTATTACCATATAACGTATAACGTTATATAGTGTTACGTTATAACGTATAACGTTATATAGCATTACCATATAAGATGAAACGATATATACTATTGCGTAATAACGAATAACGTTTTATAGAATTACCATATAACGTATGACGTTATATAGTATTACGTTATAACGTATAACGATATATACTATTACGTAATAACGTATATCGTTATATAGTATTACCATATAACGTATAACGTTATATAGTGTTACGTTATAACGTATAACGTTATATAGCATTACCATATAAGGTAAAACGATATATACTATTACGTAATAACGTATAACGTTATATAGAATTACCATATAACGTATAACGTTATATAGTATTACGTTATAACGTATAACGATATATACTATTACGTAATAACGTATATCGTTATATAGTATTACCATATAACGTAAAACGATATATACTATTTCGTAATAACGTATATTGTTATATAGTATTACCACATAACGTATAACGTTATATATTGTTACGTTATAACGTATAACGATATATAGTATTACCATATAACGTAAAACGATATATACTATTTCGTAATAACGTATATTGTTATATAGTATTACCATATAACGTATAACGTTATATATAGTTACGTTATAACGTATAACGATATATAGTATTACCATATAACGTATAACGTTATATAGTGTTACGTTATAACGTATAACGATATATACTATTACGTAATAACGTATATCGTTATATAGTATTACCATATAACGTATAACGTTATATATTGTTACGTTACAACGTATAGCGATATATACTATTACCATATAACGTATAACGTTATATATTGTTACGTTATAACGTATAACGATATATAGTATTACCATATAACGTATAGCGATATATACTCTTACCATATAACGTATAACGTTATATAGCATTACCATATAACGTAAAACGATATATACTATTACGTAATAACGTATATCGTTATATAGTATTACCATATAACGTATAACGTTATATATTGTTACGTTATAACGTATAACGATATATAGTATTACCATATAACGTATAGCGATATATGCTCTTACCATATAACGTATAACGTTATATAGCATTACCATATAACGTAAAACGATATATACTATTACGGAATAACGTATAACGTTATATAGAATTACCATATAACGTATAACGTTATATAGTGTTACGTTATAACGTATAACGATATATACTATTACGTAATAACGTATATCGTTATATAGTATTACCATATAATGTATAACGTTATATATTGTTACGTTATAACGTATAGCGATATATACTATTACCATATAACGTATAACGTTATATAGTGTTACGTTATAACGTATAACGTTATATAGCATTACCATATAAGGTAAAACGATATATACTATTGCGTAATAACGTATAACGTTATATAGAATTACCATATAACGTATAACGTTATATAGTATTACGTAATAACGTATAACGATATATACTATTACGTAATAACGTATATCGTTATATAGTATTACCATATAACGTATAGCGTTATATATTGTTACGTTATAACGTATAACGATATATACTATTACCATATAACGTATAACGTTATATAGCATTACCATATATCGTAAAACGATATATAGTGTTACGTTATAACGTATAACGATATATACTATTACGTAATAACGTATATCGTTATATAGTATTACCATATAACGTATAACGTTATATATTGTTACGTTATAACGTATAACGGTATATACTATTACCATATAACGTATAACGTTATAAATTGTGACGGTATAACGTATAACGATATATACTATTACCATGTAACGTATAACGTTATATAGTGTTACGTTATAACGTATAACGATATATACTATTACGTAATAACGTATATCGTTATATAGTATTACCATATAACGTAAAACGATATATACTATTACGGAATAACGTATGACGTTGTATAGAATTACCATATAACGTATAACGTTATATAGTGTTACGTTATAACGTATAACGATATATACTATTACGTAATAACGTATATCGTTATATAGTATTACCATATAACGTATAACGTTATATATTGTTACGTTATAACGTATAACGATATATAGTATTACCATATAACGTATAACGTTATATATTGTTACGTTATAACGTATAACGATATATACTATTACCATATAACGAATAACGTTATATAGTGTTACGTTATAACGTATAACGTTATATAGCATTACCATATAACGTAAAACGATATATACTATTACGTAATAACGTGTAACGTTATATAGCATTACCATATAACGTAAAACGATATATACTATTACGGAATAACGTATAACGTTATATAGAATTACCATATGACGTATAACGTTATATATTGTTACGTTATAACGTATAGCGATATATACTATTACCATATAACGTATAACGTTATATAGTGTTACGTTATAACGTATAACGTTATATAGCATTACCATATAAGATAAAACGATATATACTATTGCGTAATAACGTATAACGTTTTATAGAATTACCATATAACGTATAACGTTATATAGTATTACGTTATAACGTATAACGATATATAGTATTACGTAATAACGTATATCGTTATATACTATTACCATATAACGTATAACGTTATATAGTGTTACGCTATAACGTATAACGTTATATAGCATTACCATATAAGATAAAACGACATATACTATTGCGTAATAACGTATAACGTTTTATAGAATTACCATATAACGTATAACGTTATATAGTATTACGTTATAACGTATAACGATATATACTATTACGTAATAACGTATATCGTTATATAGTATTACCATATAACGTATAACGTTATATATTGCTACGTTATAACGTATAGCGATATATACTATTACCATATAACGTATAACGTTATATAGTGTTACGTTATAACGTATAACGTTATATAGCATTACCATATAAGATAAAACGATATATTCTATTGCGTAATAACGTATAACGTTTTATAGAATTACCATATAACGTATAACGTTATATAGTAATACGTTATAACGTATAACGATATATACTATTACGTAATAACGTATATCGTTATATAGTATTACCATATAACGTATAACGTTATATAGTGTTACGTTATAACGTATAACGTTATATAGCATTACCATATAAGGTAAAACGATATATACTATTACGTAATAACGTATAACGTTATATAGAATTACCATATAACGTATAACGTTATATAGTATTACGTTATAACGTATAACGATATATACTATTACGTAATAACGTATATCGTTATATAGTATTACCATATAACGTAAAACGATATATACTATTTCGTAATAACGTATATTGTTATATAGTATTACCACATAACGTATAACGTTATATATTGTTACGTTATAACGTATAACGATATATAGTATTACCATATAACGTATAACGTTATGTAGTGTTACTTTATAACGTATAACGATATATACTATTACGTAATAACGTATAACGTTATATAGCATTACCATATAACGTAAAACGATATATACTATTACGGAATAACTTATAACGTTATATAGAATTACCATATAACGTATAACGTCATATAGTGTTACGTTATAACGTATAACGATATATACTATTACGTAATAACGTATATCGTTATATAGTATTACCACATAACGTATAACGTTATATATTGTTACGTTATAACGTATAGCGATATATACTATTACCATATAACGTATAACGTTATATAGTGTTACGTTATAACGTATAACGTTATATAGCATTACCATTAAAGATAAAACGATATATACTATTGCGTAATAACGTATAACGTTATATAGAATTACCATATAACGTATAACGTTATATAGTATTACGTTATAACGTATAACGATATATACTATTACGTAGTAACGTATATCGTTATATAGTATTACCATATAACGTATAACGTTATATATTGTTACGTTATAACGTAAAACGATATATAGTATTACCATATAACGTATAACGTTATATAGTGTTACGTTATAACGTATAACGTTATATAGCATTACCATATATCGTAAAACGATATATAGTGTTACGTTATAACGTATAACGATATATACTATTACGTAATAACGTATATCGTTATATAGTATTACCATATAACGTATAACGTTATATATTGTTACGTTATAACGTATAACGATATATACTATTACCATATAACGTATAACGTTATATATTGTGACGTTATAACGTATAACGATATATACTATTACCATGTAACGTATAACGTTATATAGTGTTACGTTATAACGTATAACGATATATACTATTACGAAATAACGTATATCGTTATATAGTATTACCATATAACGTAAAACGATATATACTATTACGGAATAACGTATAACGTTATATAGAATTACCATATAACGTATAACGTTATATAGTGTTACGTTATAACGTATAACGATATATACTATTACGTAATAACGTATATCGTTATATAGTATTACCATATAACGTATAACGTTATATAGTGTTACGTTATAACGTATGACGTTATATAGCATTACCATATATCGTAAAACGATATATAGTGTTACGTTATAACGTATAACGATATATACTATTACGTAATAACGTATATCGTTATATAGTATTACCATATAACGTATAACGTTATATATTGTTACGTTATAACGTATAACGATATATACTATTACCATATAACGTATAACGTTATATATTGTGACGTTATAACGTATAACGATATATACTATTACCATGTAACGTATAACGTTATATAGTGTTACGTTATAACGTATAACGATATATACTATTACGTAATAACGTATAACGTTATATAGAGTTACCATATAACGTATAACGTTATATAGTGTTACGTTATAACGTATAACGTTATATAGCATTACCATATAAGATGAAACGATATATACTATTGCGTAATAACGAATAACGTTTTATAGAATTACCATATAACGTATGACGTTATATAGTATTACGTTATAACGTATAACGATATATACTATTACGTAATAACGTATATCGTTATATAGTATTACCATATAACGTATAACGTTATATAGTGTTACGTTATAACGTATAACGTTATATAGCATTACCATATAAGGTAAAACGATATATACTATTACGTAATAACGTATAACGTTATATAGAATTACCATATAACGTATAACGTTATATAGTATTACGTTATAACGTATAACGATATATACTATTACGTAATAACGTATATCGTTATATAGTATTACCATATAACGTAAAACGATATATACTATTTCGTAATAACGTATATTGTTATATAGTATTACCACATAACGTATAACGTTATATATTGTTACGTTATAACGTATAACGATATATAGTATTACCATATAACGTATAACGTTATGTAGTGTTACGTTATAACGTATAACGATATATACTATTACGGAATAACTTATAACGTTATATAGCATTACCATATATCATAAAACGATATATAGTGTTACGTTATAACGTATAACGATATATACTATTACGTAATAACGTATATCGTTATATAGTATTACTATATAACGTATAACGTTATATATTGTTACGTTATAACGTATAACGGTATATACTATTACCATATAACGTATAACGTTATATATTGTGACGGTATAACGTATAACGATATATACTATTACCATGTAACGTATAACGTTATATAGTGTTACGTTATAACGTATAACGATATATACTATTACGTAATAACGTATATCGTTATATAGTATTACCATATAACGTATAACGTTATATATTGTTACGTTATAAAGTATAACGATATATAGTATTACCATATAACGTATAACGTTATATATTGTTACGTTATAACGTATAACGATATATATTATTACCATATAACGAATAACGCTATATAGTGTTACGTTATAACGTATAACGTTATATAGCATTACCATATAACGTAAAACGATATATACTATTACGTAATAACGTATAACGTTATATAGAATTACCATATAACGTATAACGTTATATAGTGTTACGTTATAACGTATATCGTTATATAGCATTACCATATGACGTAAAACGATATATACTATTTCGTAATAACGTATATTGTTATATAGTATTACCATATAACGTATAACGTTATATATTGTTACGTTATAACGTATAACGATATATAGTATTACCATATAACGTAAAACGATATATACTATTTCGTAATAACGTATATTGTTATATAGTATTACCATATAACGTATAACGTTATATATAGTTACGTTATAACGTATAACGATATATAGTATTACCATATAACGTATAACGTTATATAGTGTTACGTTATAACGTATAACGATATATACTATTACGTAATAACGTATATCGTTATATAGTATTACCATATAACGTATAACGTTATATATTGTTACGTTACAACGTATAGCGATATATACTATTACCATATAACGTATAACGTTATATATTGTTACGTTATAACGTATAACGATATATAGTATTACCATATAACGTATAGCGATATATACTCTTACCATATAACGTATAACGTTATATAGCATTACCATATAACGTAAAACGATATATACTATTACGTAATAACGTATATCGTTATATAGTATTACCATATAACGTATAACGTTATATTGTGTTACGCTATAACGTATAACGTTATATAGCATTACCATATAAGGTAAAACGATATATACTATTACGTAATAACGTATATCGTTATATAGTATTACCATATAACGTATAACGTTATATATTGTTACGTTATAACGTATAACGATATATAGTATTACCATATAACGTATAGCGATATATGCTCTTACCATATAACGTATAACGTTATATAGCATTACCATATAACGTAAAACGATATATACTATTACGGAATAACGTATAACGTTATATAGAATTACCATATAACGTATAACGTTATATAGTGTTACGTTATAACGTATAACGATATATACTATTACGTAATAACGTATATCGTTATATAGTATTACCATATAATGTATAACGTTATATATTGTTACGTTATAACGTATAGCGATATATACTATTACCATATAACGTATGACGTTATATAGTGTTACGTTATAACGTATAACGTTATATAGCATTACCATATAAGGTAAAACGATATATACTATTGCGTAATAACGTATAACGTTATATAGAATTACCATATAACGTATAACGTTATATAGTATTACGTAATAACGTATAACGATATATACTATTACGTAATAACGTATATCGTTATATAGTATTACCATATAACGTATAGCGTTATATATTGTTACGTTATAACGTATAACGATATATACTATTACCATATAACGTATAACGTTATATAGCATTACCATATATCGTAAAACGATATATAGTGTTACGTTATAACGTATAACGATATATACTATTACGTAATAACGTATATCGTTATATAGTATTACCATATAACGTATAACGTTATATATTGTTACGTTATAACGTATAACGGTATATACTATTACCATATAACGTATAACGTTATATATTGTGACGGTATAACGTATAACGATATATACTATTACCATGTAACGTATAACGTTATATAGTGTTACGTTATAACGTATAACGATATATACTATTACGTAATAACGTATATCGTTATATAGTATTACCATATAACGTAAAACGATATATACTATTACGGAATAACGTATGACGTTGTATAGAATTACCATATAACGTATAACGTTATATAGTGTTACGTTATAACGTATAACGATATATACTATTACGTAATAACGTATATCGTTATATAGTATTACCATATAACGTATAACGTTATATATTGTTACGTTATAACGTATAACGATATATAGTATTACCATATAACGTATAACGTTATATATTGTTACGTTATAACGTATAACGATATATACTATTACCATATAACGAATAACGTTATATAGTGTTACGTTATAACGTATAACGTTATATAGCATTACCATATAACGTAAAACGATATATACTATTACGTAATAACGTGTAACGTTATATAGCATTACCATATAACGTAAAACGATATATACTATTACGGAATAACGTATAACGTTATATAGAATTACCATATAACGTATAACGTTATATATTGTTACGTTATAACGTATAGCGATATATACTATTACCATATAACGTATAACGTTATATAGTGTTACGTTATAACGTATAACGTTATATAGCATTACCATATAAGATAAAACGATATATACTATTGCGTAATAACGTATAACGTTTTATAGAATTACCATATAACGTATAACGTTATATAGTATTACGTTATAACGTATAACGATATATAGTATTACGTAATAACGTATATCGTTATATACTATTACCATATAACGTATAACGTTATATAGTGTTACGCTATAACGTATAACGTTATATAGCATTACCATATAAGATAAAACGACATATACTATTGCGTAATAACGTATAACGTTTTATAGAATTACCATATAACGTATAACGTTATATAGTATTACGTTATAACGTATAACGATATATACTATTACGTAATAACGTATATCGTTATATAGTATTACCATATAACGTATAACGTTATATATTGTTACGTTATAACGTATAGCGATATATACTATTACCATATAACGTATAACGTTATATAGTGTTACGTTATAACGTATAACGTTATATAGCATTACCATATAAGATAAAACGATATATTCTATTGCGTAATAACGTATAACGTTTTATAGAATTACCATATAACGTATAACGTTATATAGTAATACGTTATAACGTATAACGATATATACTATTACGTAATAACGTATATCGTTATATAGTATTACCATATAACGTATAACGTTATATAGTGTTACGTTATAACGTATAACGTTATATAGCATTACCATATAAGGTAAAACGATATATACTATTACGTAATAACGTATAACGTTATATAGAATTACCATATAACGTATAACGTTATATAGTATTACGTTATAACGTATAACGATATATACTATTACGTAATAACGTATATCGTTATATAGTATTACCATATAACGTAAAACGATATATACTATTTCGTAATAACGTATATTGTTATATAGTATTACCACATAACGTATAACGTTATATATTGTTACGTTATAACGTATAACGATATATAGTATTACCATATAACGTATAACGTTATGTAGTGTTACTTTATAACGTATAACGATATATACTATTACGTAATAACGTATAACGTTATATAGCATTACCATATAACGTAAAACGATATATACTATTACGGAATAACTTATAACGTTATATAGAATTACCATATAACGTATAACGTCATATAGTGTTACGTTATAACGTATAACGATATATACTATTACGTAATAACGTATATCGTTATATAGTATTACCACATAACGTATAACGTTATATATTGTTACGTTATAACGTATAGCGATATATACTATTACCATATAACGTATAACGTTATATAGTGTTACGTTATAACGTATAACGTTATATAGCATTACCATTAAAGATAAAACGATATATACTATTGCGTAATAACGTATAACGTTATATAGAATTACCATATAACGTATAACGTTATATAGTATTACGTTATAACGTATAACGATATATACTATTACGTAGTAACGTATATCGTTATATAGTATTACCATATAACGTATAACGTTATATATTGTTACGTTATAACGTAAAACGATATATAGTATTACCATATAACGTATAACGTTATATAGTGTTACGTTATAACGTATAACGTCATATAGCATTACCATATATCGTAAAACGATATATAGTGTTACGTTATAACGTATAACGATATATACTATTACGTAATAACGTATATCGTTATATAGTATTACCATATAACGTATAACGTTATATATTGTTACGTTATAACGTATAACGATATATACTATTACCATATAACGTATAACGTTATATATTGTGACGTTATAACGTATAACGATATATACTATTACCATGTAACGTATAACGTTATATAGTGTTACGTTATAACGTATAACGATATATACTATTACGAAATAACGTATATCGTTATATAGTATTACCATATAACGTAAAACGATATATACTATTACGGAATAACGTATAACGTTATATAGAATTACCATATAACGTATAACGTTATATAGTGTTACGTTATAACGTATAACGATATATACTATTACGTAATAACGTATATCGTTATATAGTATTACCATATAACGTATAACGTTATATAGTGTTACGTTATAACGTATAACGTTATATAGCATTACCATATATCGTAAAACGATATATAGTGTTACGTTATAACGTATAACGATATATACTATTACGTAATAACGTATATCGTTATATAGTATTACCATATAACGTATAACGTTATATATTGTTACGTTATAACGTATAACGATATATACTATTACCATATAACGTATAACGTTATATATTGTGACGTTATAACGTATAACGATATATACTATTACCATGTAACGTATAACGTTATATAGTGTTACGTTATAACGTATAACGATATATACTATTACGTAATAACGTATAACGTTATATAGAGTTACCATATAACGTATAACGTTATATAGTATTACGTTATAACGTATAACGATATATACTATTACGTAATAACGTATATCGTTATATAGCATTACCATATAACGTATAACGTTATATATTGTTACGTTATAACGCATAACGATATATAGTATTACCATATAACGTATAACGTTATATATTCTTACGTTATAACGTATAACGATATATACTATTACCATATAACGAATAACGTTATATTGTGTTACGTTATAACGTATAACGTAATATAGCATTACCATATAACGTAAAACGATATATACTATTACGTAATAACGTGTATCGTTATATAGAATTACCATATAACGTATAACGTTATATAGTGTTACGTTATTACGTATAACGGTATATAGCATTACCATATATCGTAAAACGATATATAGTGTTACGTTATAACGTATAACGATATATACTATTACGTAATAACGTATATCGTTATATAGTATTACCATATAACGTATAACGTTATATATTGTTACGTTATAACGTATAACGATATATACTATTACCATATAACGTATAACGTTATATATTATGACGTTATAACGTATAACGATATATACTATTACCATGTAACGTATAACGTTATATAGTGTTACGTTATAACGTATAACGATATATACTATTACGTAATAACGTATAACGTTATATAGAGTTACCATATAACGTATAACGTTATATAGTATTACGTTATAACGTATAACGATATATACTATTACGTAATAACGTATATCGTTATATAGCATTACCATATAACGTATAACGTTATATATTGTTACGTTATAACGCATAACGATATATAGTATTACCATATAACGTATAACGTTATATATTCTTACGTTATAACGTATAACGATATATACTATTACCATATAACGAATAACGTTATATTGTGTTACGTTATAACGTATAACGTTATATAGCATTACCATATAACGTAAAACGATATATACTATTACGTAATAACGTGTATCGTTATATAGAATTACCAAATAACGTATAACGTTATATAGTGTTACGTTATTACGTATAACGGTATATTCTATTACGTAATAACGTATATCGTTATATAGTATTACCATATAACGTATAACGTTATATAGTGTTACGTTATAACGTATAACGATATATACTATTACGTAATAAAGTATATCGTTATATAGTTTTACCATATAACGTAATAACGTTATATATTGTTACGTTATAACGTATAACGGTATACAGTATTACCATACAACGTATAGGTTATATATTCTTACGTTATAACGTATAACGATATATACTATTACCATATAACGAATAACGTTATATTGTGTTACGTTAGTAACGTATAACGTAATATAGCATTACCATATAACGTAAAACGATATATACTATTACGTAATAACGTGTATCGTTATATAGAATTACCATATAACGTATAACGTTATATAGTGTTACGTTATTACGTATAACGGTATATAGCATTACCATATATCGTAAAACGATATATAGTGTTACGTTATAACGTATAACGATATATACTATTACGTAATAACGTATATCGTTATATAGTATTACCATATAACGTATAACGTTATATATTGTTACGTTATAACGTATAACGAATATACTATTACCATATAACGTATAACGTTATATATTATGACGTTATAACGTATAACGATATATACTATTACCATGTAACGTATAACGTTATATAGTGTTACGTTATAACGTATAACGATATATACTATTACGTAATAACGTATAACGTTATATAGAGTTACCAGATAACGTATAACGTTATATAGTATTACGTTATAACGTATAACGATATATACTATTACGTAATAACGTATATCGTTATATAGCATTACCATATAACGTATAACGTTATATATTGTTACGTTATAACGCATAACGATATATAGTATTACCATATAACGTATAACGTTATATATTCTTACGTTATAACGTATAACGATATATACTATTACCATATAACGAATAACGTTATATTGTGTTACGTTATAACGTATAACGTTATATAGCATTACCATATAACGTAAAACGATATATACTATTACGTAATAACGTGTATCGTTATATAGAATTACCATATAACGTATAACGTTATATAGTGTTACGTTATTACGTATAACGGTATATTCTATTACGTAATAACGTATATCGTTATATAGTATTACCATATAACGTATAACGTTATATAGTGTTACGTTATAACGTATAACGATATATACTATTACGTAATAACGTATATCGTTATATAGTTTTACCATATAACGTATAACGTTATATATTGTTACGTTATAACGTATAACGGTATACAGTATTACCATACAACGTATAGTGTTATATAGTGTTACGTTATAACGTATATCGTTATATAGCATCACCATATAACGTAAAACGATATATACTATTTCGTAATAACGTATATTGTTATATAGCATTACCATATAACGTAAAACGATATATACTATTACGGAATAACGTATAACGTTATATAGAATTACCATATAACGTATAACGTTATATAGTGTTACGTTATAACGTATAACGATATATACTATTACGTAATAACGTATATCGTTATATAGTATTACCATATAACGTATAACGTTATATATTGTTACGTTATAACGTATAACGATATACAGTATTACCATACAACGTATAGCGTTATATAGTGTTACGTTATAACGTATATCGTTATATAGCATTACCATATGACGTAAAACGATATATACTATTTCGTAATAACGTATATTGTTATATAGTATTACCATATAACGTATAACGTTATATATTGTTACGTTATAACGTATAACGATATACAGTATTACCATACAACGTAAAGCGTTATATAGTGTTACGTTATAACGTATATCGTTATATAGCATTACCATATGACGTAAAACGATATATACTATTTCGTAATAACGTATATTGTTATATAGTATTACCATATAACGTATAACGTTATATATTGTTACGTTATAACGTATAACGATATATACTATTACGCAATAACGTATAACGTTATATAGAATTACCATATAACGTATAACGTTATATAGTGTTACGTTATAACGTATAACGATATATACTATTACGTAATAACGTATATCGTTATATAGTATTACCATATAATGTATAACGTTATATATTGTTACGTTATAACGTATAGCGATATATACTATTACCATATAACGTATAACGTTATATAGTGTTACGTTATAACGTATAACGTTATATAGCATTACCATATAAGGTAAAACGATATATACTATTGCGTAATAACGTATAACGTTATATAGAATTACCATATAACGTATAACGTTATATAGTATTACGTTATAACGTATAACGATATATACTATTACGTAATAACGTATATCGTTATATAGTATTACCATATAACGTATAACGTTATATATTGTTACGTTATAACGTATAACGATATATACTATTACCATATAACGTATAACGTTATAGTGTTACGTTATAACGTATAACGTTATATAGCATTACCATATAAGGTAAAACGATATATACTATTGCGTAATATCGTATAACGTTATATAGAATTACCATATAACGTATAACGTTATATAGTATTACGTTATAACGTATAACGATATATACTATTACGTAATAACGTATATCGTTATATAGTATTACCATATAACGTATAACGTTATATATTGTTACGTTATAACGTATAACGATATATACTATTACCATATAACGTATAACGTTATAGTGTTACGTTATAACGTATAACGATATATAGCATTACCATATATCGTAAAACGATATATAGTGTTACGTTATAACGTATAACGTTATATAGCATTACCATATAACGTAAAACGATATATACTATTACGTAATAACGTGTAACGTTATATGGAATTACCATATAACGTATAACGTTATATAGTGTTACGTTATAACGTATAACGTTATATAGCATTACCATATAAGGTAAAACGATATATACTATTACGTAATAACGTATATTGTTATATAGCATTACCATATAACGTAAAACGATATATACTATTACGGAATAACGTATAACGTTATATAGCATTACCATATAACGTAAAACGATATATACTATTACGGAATAACTTATAACGTTATATAGAATTACCATATAACGTATAACGTTATATAGTGTTACGTTATAACGTATAACGATATATACTATTACGTAATAACGTATATCGTTATATAGTATTACCATATGACGTATAACGTTATATATTGTTACGTTATAACGTATAGCGATATATACTATTACCATATAACGAATAACGTTATATAGTGTTACGTTATAACGTATAACGTTATATAGCATTACCATATAACGTAAAACGATATATACTATTACGTAATAACGTATAACGTTATATAGAATTACCATATAACGTATAACGTTATATATTGTTACGTTATAACGTATAGCGATATATACTATTACCATATAACGTATAACGTTATATAGTGTTACGTTATAACGTATAACGTTATATAGCATTACCATATAAGATAAAACGATATATACTATTGCGTAATAACGTATAACGTTTTATAGAATTACCATATAACGTATAACGTTATATAGTATTACGTTATAACGTATAACGATATATAGTATTACGTAATAACGTATATCGTTATATACTATTACCATATAACGTATAACGTTATATAGTGTTACGTTATAACGTATAACGTTATATAGCATTACCATATAAGATAAAACGATATATACTATTGCGTAATAACGTATAACGTTTTATAGAATTACCATATAACGTATAACGTTATATAGTATTGTTATAACGTATAACGATATATACTATTACGTAATAACGTATATCGTTATATAGTATTACCATATAACGTATAACGTTATATATTGTTACGTTATAACGTATAGCGATATATACTATTACCATATAACGTATAACGTTATATAGTGTTACGTTATAACGTATAACGTTATATAGCATTACCATATAAGATGAAACGATATATACTATTGCGTAATAACGAATAACGTTTTATAGAATTACCATATAACGTATGACGTTATATAGTATTACGTTATAACGTATAACGATATATACTATTACGTAATAACGTATATCGTTATATAGTATTACCATATAACGTATAACGTTATATAGTGTTACGTTATAACGTATAACGTTATATAGCATTACCATATAAGGTAAAACGATATATACTATTACGTAATAACGTATAACGTTATATAGAATTACCATATAACGTATAACGTTATATAGTATTACGTTATAACGTATAACGATATATACTATTACGTAATAACGTATATCGTTATATAGTATTACTATATAACGTAAAACGATATATACTATTTCGTAATAACGTATATTGTTATATAGCATTACCATATAACGTAAAACGATATATACTATTACGGAATAACGTATAACGTTATATAGAATTACCATATAACGTATAACGTTATATAGTGTTACGTTATTACGTATAACGGTATATTCTATTACGTAATAACGTATATCGTTATATAGTATTACCATATAACGTATAACGTTATATAGTGTTACGTTATAACGTATAACGATATATACTATTACGTAATAACGTATATCGTTATATAGTTTTACCATATAACGTATAACGTTATATATTGTTACGTTATAACGTATAACGGTATACAGTATTACCATACAACGTATAGCGTTATATAGTGTTACGTTATAACGTATATCGTTATATAGCATCACCATATAACGTAAAACGATATATACTATTTCGTAATAACGTATATTGTTATATAGCATTACCATATAACGTAAAACGATATATACTATTACGGAATAACGTATAACGTTATATAGAATTACCATATAACGTATAACGTTATATAGTGTTACGTTATAACGTATAACGATATATACTATTACGTAATAACGTATATCGTTATATAGTATTACCATATAACGTATAACGTTATATATTGTTACGTTATAACGTATAACGATATACAGTATTACCATACAACGTATAGCGTTATATAGTGTTACGTTATAACGTATATCGTTATATAGCATTACCATATGACGTAAAACGATATATACTATTTCGTAATAACGTATATTGTTATATAGTATTACCATATAACGTATAACGTTATATATTGTTACGTTATAACGTATAACGATATACAGTATTACCATACAACGTAAAGCGTTATATAGTGTTACGTTAGAACGTATATCGTTATATAGCATTACCATATGACGTAAAACGATATATACTATTTCGTAATAACGTATATTGTTATATAGTATTACCATATAACGTATAACGTTATATATTGTTACGTTATAACGTATAACGATATATACTATTACGGAATAACGTATAACGTTATATAGAATTACCATATAACGTATAACGTTATATAGTGTTACGTTATAACGTATAACGATATATACTATTACGTAATAACGTATATCGTTATATAGTATTACCATATAATGTATAACGTTATATATTGTTACGTTATAACGTATAACGATATATACTATTACCATATAACGTATAACGTTATAGTGTTACGTTATAACGTATAACGATATATAGCATTACCATATATCGTAAAACGATATATAGTGTTACGTTATAACGTATAACGTTATATAGCGTTACCATATAACGTAAAACGATATATACTATTACGTAATAACGTGTAACGTTATATGGAATTACCATATAACGTATAACGTTATATAGTGTTACGTTATAACGTATAACGTTATATAGCATTACCATATAAGGTAAAACGATATATACTATTACGTAATAACGTATATTGTTATATAGCATTACCATATAACGTAAAACGATATATACTATTACGGAATAACGTATAACGTTATATAGCATTACCATATAACGTAAAACGATATATACTATTACGGAATAACTTATAACGTTATATAGAATTACCATATAACGTATAACGTTATATAGTGTTACGTTATAACGTATAACGATATATACTATTACGTAATAACGTATATCGTTATATAGTATTACCATATGACGTATAACGTTATATATTGTTACGTTATAACGTATAGCGATATATACTATTACCATATAACGAATAACGTTATATAGTGTTACGTTATAACGTATAACGTTATATAGCATTACCATATAACGTAAAACGATATATACTATTACGTAATAACGTATAACGTTATATAGAATTACCATATAACGTATAACGTTATATATTGTTACGTTATAACGTATAGCGATATATATTATTACCATATAACGTATAACGTTATATAGTGTTACGTTATAACGTATAACGTTATATAGCATTACCATATAAGATAAAACGATATATACTATTGCGTAATAACGTATAACGTTTTATAGAATTACCATATAACGTATAACGTTATATAGTATTACGTTATAACGTATAACGATATATAGTATTACGTAATAACGTATATCGTTATATACTATTACCATATAACGTATAACGTTATATAGTGTTACGTTATAACGTATAACGTTATATAACATTACCATATAAGATAAAACGATATATACTATTGCGTAATAACGTATAACGTTTTATAGAATTACCATATAACGTATAACGTTATATAGTATTACGTTATAACGTATAACGATATATACTATTACGTAATAACGTATATCGTTATATAGTATTACCATATAACGTATAACGTTATATATTGTTACGTTATAACGTATAGCGATATATACTATTACCATATAACGTATAACGTTATATAGTGTTACGTTATAACGTATAACGTTATATAGCATTACCATATAAGATGAAACGATATATACTATTGCGTAATAACGAATAACGTTTTATAGAATTACCATATAACGTATGACGTTATATAGTATTACGTTATAACGTATAACGATATATACTATTACGTAATAACGTATATCGTTATATAGTATTACCATATAACGTATAACGTTATATAGTGTTACGTTATAACGTATAACGTTATATAGCATTACCATATAAGGTAAAACGATATATACTATTACGTAAATAACGTATAACGTTATATAGAATTACCATATAACGTATAACGTTATATAGTATTACGTTATAACGTATAACGATATATACTATTACGTAATAACGTATATCGTTATATAGTATTACCATATAACGTAAAACGATATATACTATTTCGTAATAACGTATATTGTTATATAGTATTACCACATAACGTATAACGTATATATATTGTTACGTTATAACGTATAACGATATATAGTATTACCATATAACGTATAACGTTATGTAGTGTTACGTTATAACGTATAACGATATATACTATTACGGAATAACTTATAACGTTATATAGCATTACCATATATCATAAAACGATATATAGTGTTACGTTATAACGTATAACGATATATACTATTACGTAATAACGTATATCGTTATATAGTATTACTACATAACGTATAACGTTATATATTGTTACGTTATAACGTATAACGGTATATACTATTACCATATAACGTATAACGTTATATATTGTGACGGTATAACGTATAACGATATATACTATTACCATGTAACGTATAACGTTATATAGTGTTACGTTATAACGTATAACGATATATACTATTACGTAATAACGTATATCGTTATATAGTATTACCATATAACGTAAAACGATATATACTATTACGGAATAACGTATAACGTTATATAGAATTACCATATAACGTATAACGTTATATAGTGTTACGTTATAACGTATAACGATATATACTATTACGTAATAACGTATTTCGTTATATAGTATTACCATATAACGTATAACGTTATATATTGTTACGTTATAACGTATAACGATATATAGTATTACCATATAACGTATAACGTTATATATTGTTACGTTATAACGTATAACGATATATACTATTACCATATAACGAATAACGTTATATAGTGTTACGTTATAACGTATAACGTTATATAGCATTACCATATAACGTAAAACGATATATACTATTACGTAATAACGTGTAACGTTATATAGAATTACCATATAACGTATAACGTTATATAGTGTTACGTTATAACGTATAACGTTATATAGCATTACCATATAAGGTAAAACGATATATACTATTACGTAATAACGTATATTGTTATGTAGCATTACCATATAACGTAAAACGATATATACTATTACGGAATAACGTATAACGTTATGTAGTATTACCATATAACGTATAACGTTATATAGTGTTACGTTATAACGTATAACGATATATACTACTACGTAATAACGTATATCGTTATATAGTATTACCATATAACGTATAACGTTATATATTGTTACGTTATAAAGTATAACGATATATAGTATTACCATATAACGTATAACGTTATATATTGTTACGTTATAACGTATAACGATATATATTATTACCATATAACGAATAACGCTATATAGTGTTACGTTATAACGTATAACGTTATATAGCATTACCATATAACGTAAAACGATATATACTATTACGTAATAACGTATAACGTTATATAGAATTACCATATAACGTATAACGTTATATAGTGTTACGTTAAAATGTATAACGATATATACTATTACGTAATAACGTATATCGTTATATAGTATTACCATATAACGTATAACGTTATATATTGTTACGTTATAACGTATAACGATATACAGTATTACCATACAACGTATAGCGTTATATAGTGTTACGTTATAACGTATATCGTTATATAGCATTACCATATGACGTAAAACGATATATACTATTTCGTAATAACGTATATTGTTATATAGTATTACCATATAACGTATAACGTTATATATAGTTACGTTATAACGTATAACGATATATAGTATTACCATATAACGTATAACGTTATATAGTGTTACGTTATAACGTATAACGATATATACTATTACGTAATAACGTATATCGTTATATAGTATTACCATATAACGTATAACGTTATATATTGTTACGTTACAACGTATAGCGATATATACTATTACCATATAACGTATAACGTTATATATTGTTACGTTATAACGTATAACGATATATAGTATTACCATATAACGTATAGCGATATATACTCTTACCATATAACGTATAACGTTATATAGCATTACCATATAACGTAAAACGATATATACTATTACGTAATAACGTATATCGTTATATAGTATTACCATATAACGTATAACGTTATATAGTGTTACGCTATAACGTATAACGTTATATAGCATTACCATATAAGGTAAAACGATATATACTATTACGTAATAACGTATAACGTTATATAGAATTACCATATAACGTATAACGTTATATAGTATTACGTTACAACGTATAGCGATATATACTATTACGTAATAACGTATATCGTTATATAGTATTACCATATAACGTATAACGTTATATATTGTTACGTTATAACGTATAACGATATATAGTATTACCATATAACGTATAGCGATATATGCTCTTACCATATAACGTATAACGTTATATAGCATTACCATATAACGTAAAACGATATATACTATTACGGAATAACGTATAACGTTATATAGAATACCCATATAACGTATAACGTTATATAGTGTTACGTTATAACGTATAACGATATATACTATTACGTAATAACGTATATCGTTATATAGTATTACCATATAATGTATAACGTTATATATTGTTACGTTATAACGTATAGCGATATATACTATTACCATATAACGTATAACGTTATATAGTGTTACGTTATAACGTATAACGTTATATAGCATTACCATATAAGGTAAAACGATATATACTATTGCGTAATAACGTATAACGTTATATAGAATTACCATATAACGTATAACGTTATATAGTATTACGTTATAACGTATAACGATATATACTATTACGTAATAACGTATATCGTTATATAGTATTACCATATAACGTATAGCGTTATATATTGTTACGTTATAACGTATAACGATATATACTATTACCATATAACGTATAACGTTATATAGCATTACCATATATCGTAAAACGATATATAGTGTTACGTTATAACGTATAACGATATATACTATTACGTAATAACGTATATCGTTATATAGTATTACCATATAACGTATAACGCTATATATTGTTACGTTATAACGTATAACGGTATATACTATTACCATATAACGTATAACGTTATATATTGTGACGGTATAACGTATAACGATATATACTATTACCATGTAACGTATAACGTTATATAGTGTTACGTTATAACGTATAACGATATATACTATTACGTAATAACGTATATCGTTATATAGTATTACCATATAACGTAAAACGATATATACTATTACGGAATAACGTATAACGTTATATAGAATTACCATATAACGTATAACGTTATATAGTGTTACGTTATAACGTATAACGATATATACTATTACGTAATAACGTATATCGTTATATAGTATTACCATATAACGTATAACGTTATATATTGTTACGTTATAACGTATAACGATATATAGTATTACCATATAACGTATAACGTTATATATTGTTACGTTATAACGTATAACGATATATACTATTACCATATAACGAATAACGTTATATAGTGTTACGTTATAACGTACAACGTTATATAGCATTACCATATAACGTAAAACGATATATACTATTACGTAATAACGTGTAACGTTATATAGCATTACCATATAACGTAAAACGATATATACTATTACGGAATAACGTATAACGTTATATAGAATTACCATATAACGTATAACGTTATATAGTGTTACGCTATAACGTATAACGTTATATAGCATTACCATATAAGATAAAACGACATATACTATTGCGTAATAACGTATAACGTTTTATAGAATTACCATATAACGTATAACGTTATATAGTATTACGTTATAACGTATAACGATATATACTATTACGTAATAACGTATATCGTTATATAGTATTACCATATGACGTATAACGTTATATATTGTTACGTTATAACGTATAGCGATATATACTATTACCATATAACGTATAACGTTATATAGTGTTACGTTATAACGTATAACGTTATATAGCATTACCATATAACGTAAAACGATATATACTATTACGTAATAACGTATAACGTTATATAGAATTACCATATAACGTATAACGTTATATATTGTTACGTTATAACGTATAGCGATATATACTATTACCATATAACGTATAACGTTCTATAGTGTTACGTTATAACGTATAACGTTATATAGCATTACCATATAAGATAAAACGATATATACTATTGCGTAATAACGTATAACGTTTTATAGAATTACCATATAACGTATAACGTTATATAGTATTACGTTATAACGTATAACGATATATAGTATTACGTAATAACGTATATCGTTATATACTATTACCATATAACGTATAACGTTATATAGTGTTACGTTATAACGTATAACGTTATATAGCATTACCATATAAGATAAAACGATATATACTATTGCGTAATAACGTATAACGTTTTATAGAATTACCATATAACGTATAACGTTATATAGTATTACGTTATAACGTATAACGATATATACTATTACGTAATAACGTATATCGTTATATAGTATTACCATATAACGTATAACGTTATATATTGTTACGTTATAACGTATAGCGATATATACTTGTCGGAGATGTAGAGACATCGAGCCTTTCTTTTGGAAGATTTCTCAATATTTGGGCTCGGGGTGACATAACTGGTCGCCGAACGTAGCCACGGTCACGGGATGAACGAAATGTTTTACAAAGGAGGTTCCAGTGTTAACGGATACGCTGTATAAACAATCAAGTCTTGATCAGGAGCAATGCTGGTTTATGTGGAACTGCCTAGTTACGGCGCTTGGGAATTTGTTGATATTCCCGATCGATATGTATTTGATATATGTTACTGTATCTGTCTTTTATTTTGCAATCTCCTTGGAGAGTTTACTGTCATCGTCTTGGAGTCAGTCTTAGAGAAATCCTGTGCCTGAGTGAACGTGTCAGTGTGCTATCAAAAATATATTAAAACGTACAGAAAGTTTCCCGTTGACCGTGGATTCGTTACAGAACCCAAGAATATTATTAAAAGCATTTGTTTACTTATTAACATCATGATGGCAAATGCTGTTCCAGTGTTAAGGGATACGCTGTATAAACAATCAAGTCTTGATCAGGATTTATGTGGAACTGCCTAGTTACGGCGCTTGGGAATTTGTTGATATTCCCGATCGATATGTATTTGATATATGTAACTGTATCTGTCATTTATTTTGCAATCTCCTTGGAGAGTTTACTGTCATCGTCTTGGAGTCAGTCTTAGAGAAACCCTGTGCCTGAGTGAACGTGTCAGTGTGCTATCAAAAATATATTAAAACGTACAGAAAGTTTCCCGTTGACCGTGGATTCGTTACAGAACCCAAGAATATTATTTAAAGCATTTGTTTACTTATTGTTTGTTATCTTAGTTAACCGTTAAACTAATTATTTATCAAACTTTGTAAAGAAATATAATTTTATGTAAATACAACCTTTATTGAACATCATGATGGCAAATGCTAACGAAGAATTGTCTCGCGCTAGAAGTCCAAACGACAATTCGACATCAGAAGTGGGATACGTGCCGTTTATTACTATGCAAGAGCATTTGACTGTCATGCGAGAGTTGATTCAGACGCTAGTGCAAAAACCGAAAGAAGAACCTAAAAATTTATCGCTTCCGCGCTTTAATCCTGAAATTGCGGGTTCTGACTCAGCTGCATGGTGTGCAGTTGTTAATTTGTATATGAAAGAGAATCCTTTACAAGGCAGTGCGTTGTTTTCTGCTTTAAGTAGCGCACTGGAAGGATCAGCAGCACAATGGCTTACGCAAGTGCTAGTAGGTAGAGAAGTTACCTGGACAAAATTTAAAGACCTATTTATTGCGCGTTTTGGTGGTAGAGAAACAGCAACTTCGGCGTTAATGAAAATGTCCAACGAAAAACCACTGAAGGATGAAACCTTGGGAGCATTTGGAATTCGTCTTCGCTCTCTCTTGAAAGCGAGGTGGGAAAATTCAACTATGGCTGAGGTGATCAATGCTTCTGTCCTTTTCCAATTGGCTTCGCATGATCAACGAATTGAGCGAATAGCACTTACGACTGATATCAAGACAGAGGATCAATTTCTAAGTGAAATGAGAGCATTCTCCTTTGCGAAGAAGAGGTCTGTGTCTTCGTCGGATAACTCTTCTGCGGCTCCTGAGGCAAAACGATATAAGATTTCTGATTTCTACCGAAACAAATGTCATTACTGTGGTAACTACGGTCATAAAGTAGAGGATTGTCAGAGAAGAATAAAATTTGGAAAGCAGAAGAACATACAGAACTCGGAGGAAAGGCTAGCTCGGAGGAAAGCTACATCATCAAAAGTGACATGCTTTAAGTGTCGCGAGGAGGGACATATTGCGCCTTATTGTCCGCTGTTGCGGAAGGGGAAAAATAACAGTAATACACCAAAGGGAAGCAATGATTATAATAATGAGCGTCGGGTCGACTTCTGTGTTACGGAAACTTCAATGGGTAGATTAACTCATCTGGGTGAGTCGTTTCCATTTTATTTTGATTCTGGAGCAGAGTGTTCGCTGATTAAAGAATCTGTGGCTTTGAAATTTTCCGGTAAAAGAGAGACGAATGTAGTAGTGATGCGAGGAATAGGAAATACTACCATTAAGAGTACTTTACAAATTTTGTCTGTTGTGTGTATTAACGAATTTACGTTGGAGATAGTTTTCCATGTCCTTGCTGATAAATATTTAAAATATGACATAATGATTGGTCGTGAAATTTTGAGCCGGGGTTTTGATATAAAAATCACTCAAAATAGTGTTGCTATTAGTAGAACAAAAGTAATTAAAGTAATTAATGTGTGTAATAAAGACACTAAAAATGAGATTAATATTAATGATGTTGATACTGAAGTTATAGGAGAAGATAAAAGCCGATTAATTTCTGTTCTTGAAAAATTTAAAGATTCTTTTATTACGGGTTTTCCACGTGTTCGTGTGAATACGGGCCAAATGGAGATACGATTGATTGATCCTAATGTCACAGTACAAAGAAGTCCTTATAGACTTAGTGAGGAAGAGCGTAGGCTTGTTCGTGAAAGAATAAACAAATTAATGGAAGCAGAAATTATTCGGCCTAGTAATTCTCCTTTTGCCAGCCCTATATTACTTGTTAAAAAGAAAGATGGCTCAGATAGATTATGTGTAGACTACCGGGAGTTAAATAAAAATACGGTTGCGGATCGGTATCCTTTACCACTTATTGCAGATCAGATTGCGAGGTTGAGACAGGCTAAATACTTTATAAGTCTGGATATGGCTAGTGGTTTCCACCAAATCCCTATTCATCCTAATTCGGCAGAGTTTACAGCGTTTGTTACCCCAGATGGACAATACGAGTATGTGACAATGCCGTTTGGGTTGAAAAATGCTCCATCTGTTTTCCAAAGAGCCATTTTCAAAGCTTTAGGTGAACTTGCTTATTCGTATGTTATTGTATATTTGGACGATGTTTTGATTATTGCTGATACGATAGATCAAGCTTTAAAAAGATTGGATATCGTGTTGAAAACTCTTGTGGAAGCTGGTTTTTCTTTTAACTTCGCAAAATGCTCTTTCCTAAAAACAACAGTACTCTATTTAGGATATGTAATTCATAACGGGGAGGTACGCCCCAACCCGGGAAAGATACAAGCTTTGAGTTCTTTACCCCCTCCAACGACAGTCACACAGCTTAGACAGTTTATTGGACTGGCTTCTTACTTCCGAAAATTTATTCCAAAATTTTCACAAATAATGAAGCCTTTATATGCACTCACTTCCAGTAATAAGAACATAAATTGGACAGATAGGCACGAAAGCATAAGACAAAAGGTAATTTCTATATTGACTGATGCGCCAGTGTTGATTATATTTGATCCAAAATATCCAATAGAGTTACATACTGATGCAAGTATGGATGGATATGGGGCTATTCTTATGCAAAAGGTAGAAGGTAAGAACAGAGTAGTAGAATATTTTAGCAAAAGAACTAGCCCTGCGGAATCTAGGTACCATTCATATGAATTAGAGACGTTGGCGGTAGTGAATGCTGTTAAGCATTTCCGTCACTATTTACACGGACGAGAATTTCTTGTTGTAACTGATTGCAATTCTTTAAAAGCATCAAGTAAAAAGGTGAATTTAAATGATAGAGTACACAGGTGGTGGGCTTATCTACAAACCTTCAATTTTGACATTGTATATCGAGAAGGTAAACGTATGACTCACGTAGATTTCTTTTCACGGAACCCCATAGAAATAGAACGAATTAAAAATAACAAAATTAAAGAAAAAGAGATTAATTTGACTGAAATTTCTGAAGGATGGTTGTTAGTGGAGCAACGTCGTGATCCTCAAATTTTGGAGATTGTAACAAAGTTGCAAAATGACGAACTCACAGAAGACATTGCGAGTACATATGAATTACGGTCTGGTACTCTTTATCGTAAGATACAAAGGAAAGGCAAGACTCTATGTTTACCTATAGTTCCTAGAGGTTTTAGATGGTCCGTTATCAACCATGTGCATCAATCAATTATGCACTTAGGTTGGGATAAAACGCTTGAGAAGTTATACGAGTATTACTGGTTCGAAGGAATGGCGAAATATGTTCGCAAATTCGTAGAGAACTGTCATGCTTGTCAGGTTTCTAAAGCAAGTTCGGGCAAACCACAGGCCGAACTCCACCCTATACCTAAGACCAGCATACCTTGGCATACGGTGCACATGGACATAACGGGTAAGTTGAGTGGAAAAAGTGATTTAAAGGAATATGTCATTGTTTTGATTGATGCTTTTACAAAATTTGTGTATTTATATCATACTCGTAAAATAGATTCTTCTAATACAGTAAAGGCGAGTTATAGCGGATCAGGGTAGATGTTTTACTGGTAAAGAATTTCAGGATTTTTGTCAAAGTAAACATATTAAACTTCACTTAATAGCTACCGGTGTTAGTAGGGTCAATGGTCAGGTGGAGCGTGTCATGGGAACCTTGAAAAACATGTTTACAACTGTGGAAACGACTGGTCGATCTTGGCAAGAGGCGATTGGTGAAATACAATTGGCTTTAAATTGCACCACCAATCGTGTGACTAAATCAAGTCCTTTGGAATTACTAATTGGGAAAACAGCAAGACCTTATGGTTTATTGCTTCCCGATGACTTTGTAGAAAAGGAAGTAGATATCTCCAATGTAAGACAGCAGGCTATACAAAACATAGAGTCAAACGCTAGATATGATAAGGAAAGATTTGATAGAACTAAGGCTAAAATAGTTAAATTTAATCTTGGAGACTTTGTATTACGTAAAAATGAAGAAAGAAATCAAACAAAATTAGATCCTAAGTACAGGGGTCCATTTATAATAGCAGAGATTTTGGAAGGAGATAGATATATTTTAAAAACGATGGATGGCAAACGGTCGTATAAGTACAGTCATGATAAGTTAAGGAAAATGCCAGATGGTTGCATTCCTGCTGAGTTGGATGTGTGTAGTGATGATATTGGCAACGACAGTGACGATTGTGGTACAGTGATTGAGAAGGAATGTTTTGATCATAACATTTCACACACGCCCAATGTGGTGTTGTGAAGTAATTTGGTGTTTCACACACGCCCAATGTGGTGTTGTGAAGTAATATGGTGTTTCACACACGCCCAATGTGGTGTTGTGAAGTAATTTGGTGTTTCACACACGCCCAATGTGGTGTTGTGAAGTAATTTGGTGTTTCACACACGCCCAATGTGGTGTTGTGAAGTAATTTGGTGTTTCACACACGCCCAGTGTGGTGTTGTGAAGTAATTTGGTGTTTCACACACGCCCAGTGTGGTGTTGTGATATAATTTGGTATATTCATGTATAAGAGTAGTACTGTGATGTGTTCTGGTGAGAGATTGAGAAGTCTAATGACTGGAGGATCAGAGGATGCAACTAAATAACAGTTTTGGAGAAAGACATTGTAATATGACAGATTGTTGTTTATGTTTGTTAACAAATATTTAGTAAGAATCTTTGTTGTTGTGGTGGACCCTTGGCTTATTAGAATGTTTTGTTAAATTGTAAAAGATGTTAAATTGAGTCTAATGTTAAGAAAACCGAATATTTTAGATGCACCCGAGGACGGGTGATTGTCAGGATGGCCGTGTCGGAGATGTAGAGACATCGAGCCTTTCTTTTGGAAGATTTCTCAATACTTGGGCTCGGGGTGACATAACTGGTCGCCGAACGTAGCCACGGTCACGGGATGAACGAAATGTTTTACAAAGGAGGTTCCAGTGTTAAGGGATACGCTGTATAAACAACAATCAAGTCTTGATCAGGAGCAATGCTGGTTTATGTGGAACTGCCTAGTTACGGCGCTTGGGAATTTGTTGATATTCCCGATCGATATGTATTTGATATATGTTACTGTATCTGTCTTTTATTTTGCAATCTCCTTGGAGAGTTTACTGTCATCGTCTTGGAGTCAGTCTTAGAGAAACCCTGTGCCTGAGTGAACGTGTCAGTGTGCTATCAAAAATATATTAAAACGTACAGAAAGTTTCCCGTTGACCGTGGATTCGTTACAGAACCCAAGAATATTATTAAAAGCATTTGTTTACTTATTAACATCATGATGGCAAATGCTAACGAAGAATCGTCTCGCGCTCGAAATCCAAACGACAATTCGACATCAGAAGTGGGATACGTGCCGTTTATTACTATGCAAGAGCATTTGACTGTCATGCGAGGAATAGGAAATACTACCATTAAGAGTACTTTACAAATTTTGTCTGTTGTGTGTATTAACGAATTTACGTTGGAGATAGTTTTCCATGTCCTTGCTGATAAATATTTAAAATATGACATAATGATTGGTCGTGAAATTTTGAGCCGGGGTTTTGATATAAAAATCATAAAAATATTCATTTAAGATTTAAAGGAATATGTCATTGTTTTGATTGATGCTTTTACAAAATTTGTGTATTTATATCATACTCGTAAAATAGATTCTTCTAATACAGTAAAGGCGAGTTATAGCGGATCAGGGTAGATGTTTTACTGGTAAAGAATTTCAGGATTTTTGTCAAAGTAAACATATTAAACTTCACTTAATAGCTACCGGTGTTAGTAGGGTCAATGGTCAGGTGGAGCGTGTCATGGGAACCTTGAAAAACATGTTTACAACTGTGGAAACGACTGGTCGATCTTGGCAAGAGGCGATTGGTGAAATACAATTGGCTTTAAATTGCACCACCAATCGTGTGACTAAATCAAGTCCTTTGGAATTACTAATTGGGAAAACAGCAAGACCTTATGGTTTATTGCTTCCCGATGACTTTGTAGAAAAGGAAGTAGATATCTCCAATGTAAGACAGCAGGCTATACAAAACATAGAGTCAAACGCTAGATATGATAAGGAAAGATTTGATAGAACTAAGGCTAAAATAGTTAAATTTAATCTTGGAGACTTTGTATTACGTAAAAATGAAGAAAGAAATCAAACAAAATTAGATCCTAAGTACAGGGGTCCATTTATAATAGCAGAGATTTTGGAAGGAGATAGATATATTTTAAAAACGATGGATGGCAAACGGTCGTATAAGTACAGTCATGATAAGTTAAGGAAAATGCCAGATGGTTGCATTCCTGCTGAGTTGGATGTGTGTAGTGATGATATTGGCAACGACAGTGACGATTGTGGTACAGTGATTGAGAAGGAATGTTTTGATCATAACATTTCACACACGCCCAATGTGGTGTTGTGAAGTAATTTGGTGTTTCACACACGCCCAATGTGGTGTTGTGAAGTAATATGGTGTTTCACACACGCCCAATGTGGTGTTGTGAAGTAATTTGGTGTTTCACACACGCCCAATGTGGTGTTGTGAAGTAATTTGGTGTTTCACACACGCCCAATGTGGTGTTGTGAAGTAATTTGGTGTTTCACACACGCCCAGTGTGGTGTTGTGAAGTAATTTGGTGTTTCACACACGCCCAGTGTGGTGTTGTGATATAATTTGGTATATTCATGTATAAGAGTAGTACTGTGATGTGTTCTGGTGAGAGATTGAGAAGTCTAATGACTGGAGGATCAGAGGATGCAACTAAATAACAGTTTTGGAGAAAGACATTGTAATATGACAGATTGTTGTTTATGTTTGTTAACAAATATTTAGTAAGAATCTTTGTTGTTGTGGTGGACCCTTGGCTTATTAGAATGTTTTGTTAAATTGTAAAAGATGTTAAATTGAGTCTAATGTTAAGAAAACCGAATATTTTAGATGCACCCGAGGACGGGTGATTGTCAGGATGGCCGTGTCGGAGATGTAGAGACATCGAGCCTTTCTTTTGGAAGATTTCTCAATACTTGGGCTCGGGGTGACATAACTGGTCGCCGAACGTAGCCACGGTCACGGGATGAACGAAATGTTTTACAAAGGAGGTTCCAGTGTTAAGGGATACGCTGTATAAACAACAATCAAGTCTTGATCAGGAGCAATGCTGGTTTATGTGGAACTGCCTAGTTACGGCGCTTGGGAATTTGTTGATATTCCCGATCGATATGTATTTGATATATGTTACTGTATCTGTCTTTTATTTTGCAATCTCCTTGGAGAGTTTACTGTCATCGTCTTGGAGTCAGTCTTAGAGAAACCCTGTGCCTGAGTGAACGTGTCAGTGTGCTATCAAAAATATATTAAAACGTACAGAAAGTTTCCCGTTGACCGTGGATTCGTTACAGAACCCAAGAATATTATTAAAAGCATTTGTTTACTTATTAACATCATGATGGCAAATGCTAACGAAGAATCGTCTCGCGCTCGAAATCCAAACGACAATTCGACATCAGAAGTGGGATACGTGCCGTTTATTACTATGCAAGAGCATTTGACTGTCATGCGAGGAATAGGAAATACTACCATTAAGAGTACTTTACAAATTTTGTCTGTTGTGTGTATTAACGAATTTACGTTGGAGATAGTTTTCCATGTCCTTGCTGATAAATATTTAAAATATGACATAATGATTGGTCGTGAAATTTTGAGCCGGGGTTTTGATATAAAAATCATAAAAATATTCATTTAAGATTTAAAGGAATATGTCATTGTTTTGATTGATGCTTTTACAAAATTTGTGTATTTATATCATACTCGTAAAATAGATTCTTCTAATACAGTAAAGGCGAGTTATAGCGGATCAGGGTAGATGTTTTACTGGTAAAGAATTTCAGGATTTTTGTCAAAGTAAACATATTAAACTTCACTTAATAGCTACCGGTGTTAGTAGGGTCAATGGTCAGGTGGAGCGTGTCATGGGAACCTTGAAAAACATGTTTACAACTGTGGAAACGACTGGTCGATCTTGGCAAGAGGCGATTGGTGAAATACAATTGGCTTTAAATTGCACCACCAATCGTGTGACTAAATCAAGTCCTTTGGAATTACTAATTGGGAAAACAGCAAGACCTTATGGTTTATTGCTTCCCGATGACTTTGTAGAAAAGGAAGTAGATATCTCCAATGTAAGACAGCAGGCTATACAAAACATAGAGTCAAACGCTAGATATGATAAGGAAAGATTTGATAGAACTAAGGCTAAAATAGTTAAATTTAATCTTGGAGACTTTGTATTACGTAAAAATGAAGAAAGAAATCAAACAAAATTAGATCCTAAGTACAGGGGTCCATTTATAATAGCAGAGATTTTGGAAGGAGATAGATATATTTTAAAAACGATGGATGGCAAACGGTCGTATAAGTACAGTCATGATAAGTTAAGGAAAATGCCAGATGGTTGCATTCCTGCTGAGTTGGATGTGTGTAGTGATGATATTGGCAACGACAGTGACGATTGTGGTACAGTGATTGAGAAGGAATGTTTTGATCATAACATTTCACACACGCCCAATGTGGTGTTGTGAAGTAATTTGGTGTTTCACACACGCCCAATGTGGTGTTGTGAAGTAATATGGTGTTTCACACACGCCCAATGTGGTGTTGTGAAGTAATTTGGTGTTTCACACACGCCCAATGTGGTGTTGTGAAGTAATTTGGTGTTTCACACACGCCCAATGTGGTGTTGTGAAGTAATTTGGTGTTTCACACACGCCCAGTGTGGTGTTGTGAAGTAATTTGGTGTTTCACACACGCCCAGTGTGGTGTTGTGATATAATTTGGTATATTCATGTATAAGAGTAGTACTGTGATGTGTTCTGGTGAGAGATTGAGAAGTCTAATGACTGGAGGATCAGAGGATGCAACTAAATAACAGTTTTGGAGAAAGACATTGTAATATGACAGATTGTTGTTTATGTTTGTTAACAAATATTTAGTAAGAATCTTTGTTGTTGTGGTGGACCCTTGGCTTATTAGAATGTTTTGTTAAATTATAAAAGATGTTAAATTGAGTCTAATGTTAAGAAAACCGAATATTTTAGATGCACCCGAGGACGGGTGATTGTCAGGATGGCCGTGTCGGAGATGTAGAGACATCGAGCCTTTCTTTTGGAAGATTTCTCAATATTTGGGCTCGGGGTGACATAACTGGTCGCCGAACGTAGCCACGGTCACGGGATGAACGAAATGTTTTACAAAGGAGGTTCCAGTGTTAACGGATACGCTGTATAAACAATCAAGTCTTGATCAGGAGCAATGCTGGTTTATGTGGAACTGCCTAGTTACGGCGCTTGGGAATTTGTTGATATTCCCGATCGATATGTATTTGATATATGTTACTGTATCTGTCTTTTATTTTGCAATCTCCTTGGAGAGTTTACTGTCATCGTCTTGGAGTCAGTCTTAGAGAAACCCTGTGCCTGAGTGAACGTGTCAGTGTGCTATCAAAAATATATTAAAACGTACAGAAAGTTTCCCGTTGACCGTGGATTCGTTACAGAACCCAAGAATATTATTAAAAGCATTTGTTTACTTATTAACATCATGATGGCAAATGCTAACGAAGAATCGTCTCGCGCTCGAAATCCAAACGACAATTCGACATACTATTACCATATAACGTATAACGTTATATAGTGTTACGTTATAACGTATAACGTTATATAGCATTACCATATAAGATGAAACGATATATACTATTGCGTAATAACGAATAACGTTTTATAGAATTACCATATAACGTATGACGTTATATAGTATTACGTTATAACGTATAACGATATATACTATTACGTAATAACGTATATCGTTATATAGTATTACCATATAACGTATAACGTTATATAGTGTTACGTTATAACGTATAACGTTATATAGCATTACCATATAAGGTAAAACGATATATACTATTACGTAATAACGTATAACGTTATATAGAATTACCATATAACGTATAACGTTATATAGTATTACGTTATAACGTATAACGATATATACTATTACGTAATAACGTATATCGTTATATAGTATTACCATATAACGTAAAACGATATATACTATTTCGTAATAACGTATATTGTTATATAGTATTACCACATAACGTATAACGTTATATATTGTTACGTTATAACGTATAACGATATATAGTATTACCATATAACGTATAACGTTATGTAGTGTTACGTTATAACGTATAACGATATATACTATTACGGAATAACTTATAACGTTATATAGCATTATCATATATCATAAAACGATATATAGTGTTACGTTATAACGTATAACGATATATACTATTACGTAATAACGTATATCGTTATATAGTATTACTATATAACGTATAACGTTATATATTGTTACGTTATAACGTATAACGGTATATACTATTACCATATAACGCATAACGTTATATATTGTGACGGTATAACGTATAACGATATATACTATTACCATGTAACGTATAACGTTATATAGTGTTACGTTATAACGTATAACGATATATACTATTACGTAATAACGTATATCGTTATATAGTATTACCATATAACGTAAAACGATATATACTATTACGGAATAACGTATAACGTTATATAGAATTACCATATAACGTATAACGTTATATAGTGTTACGTTATAACGTATAACGATATATACTATTACGTAATAACGTATTTCGTTATATAGTATTACCATATAACGTATAACGTTATATATTGTTACGTTATAACGTATAACGATATATAGTATTACCATATAACGTATAACGTTATATATTGTTACGTTATAACGTATAACGATATATACTATTACCATATAACGAATAACGTTATATAGTGTTACGTTATAACGTATAACGTTATATAGCATTACCATATAACGTAAAACGATATATACTATTACGTAATAACGTGTAACGTTATATAGAATTACCATATAACGTATAACGTTATATAGTGTTACGTTATAACGTATAACGTTATATAGCATTACCATATAAGGTAAAACGATATATACTATTACGTAATAACGTATATTGTTATGTAGCATTACCATATAACGTAAAACGATATATACTATTACGGAATAACGTATAACGTTATATAGAATTACCATATAACGTATAACGTTATATAGTGTTACGTTATAACGTATAACGATATATACTACTACGTAATAACGTATATCGTTATATAGTATTACCATATAACGTATAACGTTATATATTGTTACGTTATAAAGTATAACGATATATAGTATTACCATATAACGTATAACGTTATATATTGTTACGTTATAACGTATAACGATATATATTATTACCATATAACGAATAACGCTATATAGTGTTACGTTATAACGTATAACATTGTATAGCATTACCATATAACGTAAAACGATATATACTATTACGTAATAACGTATAACGTTATATAGAATTACCATATAACGTATAACGTTATATAGTGTTACGTTAAAATGTATAACGATATATACTATTACGTAATAACGTATATCGTTATATAGTATTACCATATAACGTATAACGTTATATATTGTTACGTTATAACGTATAACGATATACAGTATTACCATACAACGTACAGCGTTATATAGTGTTACGTTATAACGTATATCGTTATATAGCATTACCATATGACGTAAAACGATATATACTATTTCGTAATAACGTATATTGTTATATAGTATTACCATATAACGTATAACGTTATATATTGTTACGTTATAACGTATAACGATATATAGTATTACCATATAACGTAAAACGATATATACTATTTCGTAATAACGTATATTGTTATATAGTATTACCATATAACGTATAACGTTATATATAGTTACGTTATAACGTATAACGATATATAGTATTACCATATAACGTATAACGTTACATAGTGTTACGTTATAACGTATAACGATATATACTATTACGTAATAACGTATATCGTTATATAGTATTACCATATAACGTATAACGTTATATATTGTTACGTTACAACGTATAGCGATATATACTATTACCATATAACGTATAACGTTATATATTGTTACGTTATAACGTATAACGATATATAGTATTACCATATAACGTATAGCGATGTATACTCTTACCATATAACGTATAACGTTATATAGCATTACCATATAACGTAAAACGATATATACTATTACGTAATAACGTATATCGTTATATAGTATTACCATATAACGTATAACGTTATATAGTGTTACGCTATAACGTATAACGTTATATAGCATTACCATATAAGGTAAAACGATATATACTATTACGTAATAACGTATAACGTTATATAGAATTACCATATAACGTATAACGTTATATAGTATTACGTTACAACGTATAGCGATATATACTATTACGTAATAACGTATATCGTTATATAGTATTACCATATAACGTATAACGTTATATATTGTTACGTTATAACGTATAACGATATATAGTATTACCATATAACGTATAGCGATATATGCTCTTACCATATAACGTATAACGTTATATAGCATTACCATATAACGTAAAACGATATATACTATTACGGAATAACGTATAACGTTATATAGAATTACCATATAACGTATAACGTTATATAGTGTTACGTTATAACGTATAACGATATATACTATTACGTAATAACGTATATCGTTATATAGTATTACCATATAATGTATAACGTTATATATTGTTACGTTATAACGTATAGCGATATATACTATTACCATATAACGTATAACGTTATATAGTGTTACGTTATAACGTATAACGTTATATAGCATTACCATATAAGGTAAAACGATATATACTATTGCGTAATAACGTATAACGTTATATAGAATTACCATATAACGTATAACGTTATATAGTATTACGTTGTAACGTATAACGATATATACTATTACGTAATAACGTATATCGTTATATAGTATTACCATATAACGTATAGCGTTATATATTGTTACGTTATAACGTATAACGATATATACTATTACCATATAACGTATAACGTTATATAGCATTACCATATATCGTAAAACGATATATAGTGTTACGTTATAACGTATAACGATATATACTATTACGTAATAACGTATATCGTTATATAGTATTACCATATAACGTATAACGTTATATATTGTTACGTTATAACGTATAACGGTATATACTATTACCATATAACGTATAACGTTATATATTGTGACGGTATAACGTATAACGATATATACTATTACCATGTAACGTATAACGTTATATAGTGTTACGTTATAACGTATAACGATATATACTATTACGTAATAACGTATATCGTTATATAGTATTACCATATAACGTAAAACGATATATACTATTACGGAATAACGTATAACGTTATATAGAATTACCATATAACGTATAACGTTATATAGTGTTACGTTATAACGTATAACGATATATACTATTACGTAATAACGTATATCGTTATATAGTATTACCATATAACGTATAACGTTATATATTGTTACGTTATAACGTATAACGATATATAGTATTACCATATAACGTATAACGTTATATATTGTTACGTTATAACGTATAACGATATATACTATTACCATATAACGAATAACGTTATATAGTGTTACGTTATAACGTATAACGTTATATAGCATTACCATATAACGTAAAACGATATATACTATTACGTAATAACGTGTAACGTTATATAGCATTACCATATAACGTAAAACGATATATACTATTACGGAATAACGTATAACGTTATATAGAATTACCATATAACGTATAACGTTATATATTGTTACGTTATAACGTATAGCGATATATACTATTACCATATAACGTATAACGTTATATAGTGTTACGTTATAACGTATAACGTTATATAGCATTACCATATAAGATAAAACGATATATACTATTGCGTAATAACGTATAACGTTTTATAGAATTACCATATAACGTATAACGTTATATAGTATTACGTTATAACGTATAACGATATATAGTATTACGTAATAACGTATATCGTTATATACTATTACCATATAACGTATAACGTTATATAGTGTTACGCTATAACGTATAACGTTATATAGCATTACCATATAAGATAAAACGACATATACTATTGCGTAATAACGTATAACGTTTTATAGAATTACCATATAACGTATAACGTTATATAGTATTACGTTATAACGTATAACGATATATACTATTACGTAATAACGTATATCGTTATATAGTATTACCATATAACGTATAACGTTATATATTGTTACGTTATAACGTATAGCGATATATACTATTACCATATAACGTATAACGTTATATAGTGTTACGTTATAACGTATAACGTTATATAGCATTACCATATAAGATAAAACGATATATTCTATTGCGTAATAACGTATAACGTTTTATAGAATTACCATATAACGTATAACGTTATATAGTATTACGTTATAACGTATAACGATATATACTATTACGTAATAACGTATATCGTTATATAGTATTACCATATAACGTATAACGTTATATAGTGTTACGTTATAACGTATAACGTTATATAGCATTACCATATAAGGTAAAACGATATATACTATTACGTAATAACGTATAACGTTATATAGAATTACCATATAACGTATAACGTTATATAGTATTACGTTATAACGTATAACGATATATACTATTACGTAATAACGTATATCGTTATATAGTATTACCATATAACGTAAAACGATATATACTATTTCGTAATAACGTATATTGTTATATAGTATTACCACATAACGTATAACGTTATATATTGTTACGTTATAACGTATAACGATATATAGTATTACCATATAACGTATAACGTTATATATTGTTACGTTATAACGTATAACGATATATAGTATTACCATATAACGTATAGCGATGTATACTCTTACCATATAACGTATAACGTTATATAGCATTACCATATAACGTAAAACGATATATACTATTACGTAATAACGTATATCGTTATATAGTATTACCATATAACGTATAACGTTATATAGTGTTACGCTATAACGTATAACGTTATATAGCATTACCATATAAGGTAAAACGATATATACTATTACGTAATAACGTATAACGTTATATAGAATTACCATATAACGTATAACGTTATATAGTATTACGTTACAACGTATAGCGATATATACTATTACGTAATAACGTATATCGTTATATAGTATTACCATATAACGTATAACGATATATACTATTACGGAATAACGTATAACGTTATATAGAATTACCATATAACGTATAACGTTATATAGTGTTACGTTATAACGTATAACGATATATACTATTACGTAATAACGTATTTCGTTATATAGTATTACCATATAACGTATAACGTTATATATTGTTACGTTATAACGTATAACGATATATAGTATTACCATATAACGTATAACGTTATATATTGTTACGTTATAACGTATAACGATATATACTATTACCATATAACGAATAACGTTATATAGTGTTACGTTATAACGTATAACGTTATATAGCATTACCATATAACGTAAAACGATATATACTATTACGTAATAACGTGTAACGTTATATAGAATTACCATATAACGTATAACGTTATATAGTGTTACGTTATAACGTATAACGTTATATAGCATTACCATATAAGGTAAAACGATATATACTATTACGTAATAACGTATATTGTTATGTAGCATTACCATATAACGTAAAACGATATATACTATTACGGAATAACGTATAACGTTATATAGAATTACCATATAACGTATAACGTTATATAGTGTTACGTTATAACGTATAACGATATATACTACTACGTAATAACGTATATCGTTATATAGTATTACCATATAACGTATAACGTTATATATTGTTACGTTATAAAGTATAACGATATATAGTATTACCATATAACGTATAACGTTATATATTGTTACGTTATAACGTATAACGATATATATTATTACCATATAACGAATAACGCTATATAGTGTTACGTTATAACGTATAACATTGTATAGCATTACCATATAACGTAAAACGATATATACTATTACGTAATAACGTATAACGTTATATAGAATTACCATATAACGTATAACGTTATATAGTGTTACGTTAAAATGTATAACGATATATACTATTACGTAATAACGTATATCGTTATATAGTATTACCATATAACGTATAACGTTATATATTGTTACGTTATAACGTATAACGATATACAGTATTACCATACAACGTACAGCGTTATATAGTGTTACGTTATAACGTATATCGTTATATAGCATTACCATATGACGTAAAACGATATATACTATTTCGTAATAACGTATATTGTTATATAGTATTACCATATAACGTATAACGTTATATATTGTTACGTTATAACGTATAACGATATATAGTATTACCATATAACGTAAAACGATATATACTATTTCGTAATAACGTATATTGTTATATAGTATTACCATATAACGTATAACGTTATATATAGTTACGTTATAACGTATAACGATATATAGTATTACCATATAACGTATAACGTTACATAGTGTTACGTTATAACGTATAACGATATATACTATTACGTAATAACGTATATCGTTATATAGTATTACCATATAACGTATAACGTTATATATTGTTACGTTACAACGTATAGCGATATATACTATTACCATATAACGTATAACGTTATATATTGTTACGTTATAACGTATAACGATATATAGTATTACCATATAACGTATAGCGATGTATACTCTTACCATATAACGTATAACGTTATATAGCATTACCATATAACGTAAAACGATATATACTATTACGTAATAACGTATATCGTTATATAGTATTACCATATAACGTATAACGTTATATAGTGTTACGCTATAACGTATAACGTTATATAGCATTACCATATAAGGTAAAACGATATATACTATTACGTAATAACGTATAACGTTATATAGAATTACCATATAACGTATAACGTTATATAGTATTACGTTACAACGTATAGCGATATATACTATTACGTAATAACGTATATCGTTATATAGTATTACCATATAACGTATAACGTTATATATTGTTACGTTATAACGTATAACGATATATAGTATTACCATATAACGTATAGCGATATATGCTCTTACCATATAACGTATAACGTTATATAGCATTACCATATAACGTAAAACGATATATACTATTACGGAATAACGTATAACGTTATATAGAATTACCATATAACGTATAACGTTATATAGTGTTACGTTATAACGTATAACGATATATACTATTACGTAATAACGTATATCGTTATATAGTATTACCATATAATGTATAACGTTATATATTGTTACGTTATAACGTATAGCGATATATACTATTACCATATAACGTATAACGTTATATAGTGTTACGTTATAACGTATAACGTTATATAGCATTACCATATAAGGTAAAACGATATATACTATTGCGTAATAACGTATAACGTTATATAGAATTACCATATAACGTATAACGTTATATAGTATTACGTTGTAACGTATAACGATATATACTATTACGTAATAACGTATATCGTTATATAGTATTACCATATAACGTATAGCGTTATATATTGTTACGTTATAACGTATAACGATATATACTATTACCATATAACGTATAACGTTATATAGCATTACCATATATCGTAAAACGATATATAGTGTTACGTTATAACGTATAACGATATATACTATTACGTAATAACGTATATCGTTATATAGTATTACCATATAACGTATAACGTTATATATTGTTACGTTATAACGTATAACGGTATATACTATTACCATATAACGTATAACGTTATATATTGTGACGGTATAACGTATAACGATATATACTATTACCATGTAACGTATAACGTTATATAGTGTTACGTTATAACGTATAACGATATATACTATTACGTAATAACGTATATCGATATATAGTATTACCATATAACGTAAAACGATATATACTATTACGGAATAACGTATAACGTTATATAGAATTACCATATAACGTATAACGTTATATAGTGTTACGTTATAACGTATAACGATATATACTATTACGTAATAACGTATATCGTTATATAGTATTACCATATAACGTATAACGTTATATATTGTTACGTTATAACGTATAACGATATATAGTATTACCATATAACGTATAACGTTATATATTGTTACGTTATAACGTATAACGATATATACTATTACCATATAACGAATAACGTTATATAGTGTTACGTTATAACGTATAACGTTATATAGCATTACCATATAACGTAAAACGATATATACTATTACGTAATAACGTGTAACGTTATATAGCATTACCATATAACGTAAAACGATATATACTATTACGGAATAACGTATAACGTTATATAGAATTACCATATAACGTATAACGTTATATATTGTTACGTTATAACGTATAGCGATATATACTATTACCATATAACGTATAACGTTATATAGTGTTACGTTATAACGTATAACGTTATATAGCATTACCATATAAGATAAAACGATATATACTATTGCGTAATAACGTATAACGTTTTATAGAATTACCATATAACGTATAACGTTATATAGTATTACGTTATAACGTATAACGATATATAGTATTACGTAATAACGTATATCGTTATATACTATTACCATATAACGTATAACGTTATATAGTGTTACGCTATAACGTATAACGTTATATAGCAATTACCATATAAGATAAAACGACATATACTATTGCGTAATAACGTATAACGTTTTATAGAATTACCATATAACGTATAACGTTATATAGTATTACGTTATAACGTATAACGATATATACTATTACGTAATAACGTATATCGTTATATAGTATTACCATATAACGTATAACGTTATATATTGTTACGTTATAACGTATAGCGATATATACTATTACCATATAACGTATAACGTTATATAGTGTTACGTTATAACGTATAACGTTATATAGCATTACCATATAAGATAAAACGATATATTCTATTGCGTAATAACGTATAACGTTTTATAGAATTACCATATAACGTATAACGTTATATAGTATTACGTTATAACGTATAACGATATATACTATTACGTAATAACGTATATCGTTATATAGTATTACCATATAACGTATAACGTTATATAGTGTTACGTTATAACGTATAACGTTATATAGCATTACCATATAAGGTAAAACGATATATACTATTACGTAATAACGTATAACGTTATATAGAATTACCATAATAACGTATAACGTTATATAGTATTACGTTATAACGTATAACGATATATACTATTACGTAATAACGTATATCGTTATATAGTATTACCATATAACGTAAAACGATATATACTATTTCGTAATAACGTATATTGTTATATAGTATTACCACATAACGTATAACGTTATATATTGTTACGTTATAACGTATAACGATATATAGTATTACCATATAACGTATAACGTTATGTAGTGTTACGTTATAACGTATAACGATATATACTATTACGTAATAACGTATAACGTTATATAGCATTACCATATAACGTAAAACGATATATACTATTACGGAATAACTTATAACGTTATATAGAATTACCATATAACGTATAACGTCATATAGTGTTACGTTATAACGTATAACGATATATACTATTACGTAATAACGTATATCGTTATATAGTATTACCACATAACGTATAACGTTATATATTGTTACGTTATAACGTATAGCGATATATACTATTACCATATAACGTATAACGTTATATAGTGTTACGTTATAACGTATAACGTTATATAGCATTACCATTAAAGATAAAACGATATATACTATTGCGTAATAACGTATAACGTTATATAGAATTACCATATAACGTATAACGTTATATAGTATTACGTTATAACGTATAACGATATATACTATTACGTAGTAACGTATATCGTTATATAGTATTACCATATAACGTATAACGTTATATATTGTTACGTTATAACGTAAAACGATATATAGTATTACCATATAACGTATAACGTTATATAGTGTTACGTTATAACTTATAACGTTATATAGCATTACCATTAAAGATAAAACGATATATACTATTGCGTAATAACGTATAACGTTATATAGCATTACCATATATCGTAAAACGATATATAGTGTTACGTTATAACGTATAACGATATATACTATTACGTAATAACGTATATCGTTATATAGTATTACCATATAACGTATAACGTTATATATTGTTACGTTATAACGTATAACGATATATACTATATACCATATAACGTATAACGTTATATATTGTGACGTTATAACGTATAACGATATATACTATTACCATGTAACGTATAACGTTATATAGTGTTACGTTATAACGTATAACGATATATACTATTACGTAATAACGTATAACGTTATATAGAGTTACCATATAACGTATACGTTATATAGTATTACGTTATAACGTATAACGATATATACTATTACGTAATAACGTATATCGTTATATAGCATTACCATATAACGTATAACGTTATATATTGTTACGTTATAACGCATAACGATATATAGTATTACCATATAACGTATAACGTTATATATTCTTACGTTATAACGTATAACGATATATACTATTACCATATAACGAATAACGTTATATTGTGTTACGTTATAACGTATAACGTTATATAGCATTACCATATAACGTAAAACGATATATACTATTACGTAATAACGTGTATCGTTATATAGAATTACCATATAACGTATAACGTTATATAGTGTTACGTTATTACGTATAACGGTATATTCTATTACGTAATAACGTATATCGTTATATAGTATTACCATATAACGTATAACGTTATATAGTGTTACGTTATAACGTATAACGATATATACTATTACGTAATAACGTATATCGTTATATAGTTTTACCATATAACGTATAACGTTATATATTGTTACGTTATAACGTATAACGGTATACAGTATTACCATACAACGTATAGCGTTATATAGTGTTACGTTATAACGTATATCGTTATATAGCATCACCATATAACGTAAAACGATATATACTATTTCGTAATAACGTATATTGTTATATAGCATTACCATATAACGTAAAACGATATATACTATTACGGAATAACGTATAACGTTATATAGAATTACCATATAACGTATAACGTTATATAGTGTTACGTTATAACGTATAACGATATATACTATTACGTAATAACGTATATCGTTATATAGTATTACCATATAACGTATAACGTTATATAGCATTACCATATAACGTAAAACGATATATACTATTACGGAATAACGTATAACGTTATATAGAATTACCATATAACGTATAACGTTATATATTGTTACGTTATAACGTATAGCGATATATACTATTACCATATAACGTATAACGTTATATAGTGTTACGTTATAACGTATAACGTTATATAGCATTACCATATAAGATAAAACGATATATACTATTGCGTAATAACGTATAACGTTTTATAGAATTACCATATAACGTATAACGTTATATAGTATTACGTTATAACGTATAACGATATATAGTATTACGTAATAACGTATATCGTTATATACTATTACCATATAACGTATAACGTTATATAGTGTTACGCTATAACGTATAACGTTATATAGCATTACCATATAAGATAAAACGACATATACTATTGCGTAATAACGTATAACGTTTTATAGAATTACCATATAACGTATAACGTTATATAGTATTACGTTATAACGTATAACGATATATACTATTACGTAATAACGTATAACGTTATATAGAATTACCATATAACGTATAACGTTATATAGTGTTACGCTATAACGTATAACGTTATATAGCATTACCATATAAGATAAAACGACATATACTATTGCGTAATAACGTATAACGTTTTATAGAATTACCATATAACGTATAACGTTATATAGTATTACGTTATAACGTATAACGATATATACTATTACGTAATAACGTATATCGTTATATAGTATTACCATATGACGTATAACGTTATATATTGTTACGTTAAACGTATAGCGATATATACTATTACCATATAACGTATAACGTTATATAGTGTTACGTTATAACGTATAACGTTATATAGCATTACCATATAACGTAAAACGATATATACTATTACGTAATAACGTATAACGTTATATAGAATTACCATATAACGTATAACGTTATATATTGTTACGTTATAACGTATAGCGATATATACTATTACCATATAACGTATAACGTTCTATAGTGTTACGTTATAACGTATAACGTTATATAGCATTACCATATAAGATAAAACGATATATACTATTGCGTAATAACGTATAACGTTTTATAGAATTACCATATAACGTATAACGTTATATAGTATTACGTTATAACGTATAACGATATATAGTATTACGTAATAACGTATATCGTTATATACTATTACCATATAACGTATAACGTTATATAGTGTTACGTTATAACGTATAACGTTATATAGCATTACCATATAAGATAAAACGATATATACTATTGCGTAATAACGTATAACGTTTTATAGAATTACCATATAACGTATAACGTTATATAGTATTACGTTATAACGTATAACGATATATACTATTACGTAATAACGTATATCGTTATATAGTATTACCATATAACGTATAACGTTATATATTGTTACGTTATAACGTATAGCGATATATACTATTACCATATAACGTATAACGTTATATAGTGTTACGTTATAACGTATAACGTTATATAGCATTACCATATAGATGAAACGATATATACTATTGCGTAATAACGAATAACGTTTTATAGAATTACCATATAACGTATGACGTTATATAGTATTACGTTATAACGTATAACGATATATACTATTACGTAATAACGTATATCGTTATATAGTATTACCATATAACGTATAACGTATATAGTGTTACGTTATAACGTATAACGTTATATAGCATTACCATATAAGGTAAAACGATATATACTATTACGTAATAACGTATAACGTTATATAGAATTACCATATAACGTATAACGTTATATAGTATTACGTTATAACGTATAACGATATATACTATTACGTAATAACGTATATCGTTATATAGTATTACCATATAACGTAAAACGATATATACTATTTCGTAATAACGTATATTGTTATATAGTATTACCACATAACGTATAACGTTATATATTGTTACGTTATAACGTATAACGATATATAGTATTACCATATAACGTATAACGTTATGTAGTGTTACGTTATAACGTATAACGATATATACTATTACGGAATAACTTATAACGTTATATAGCATTATCATATATCATAAAACGATATATAGTGTTACGTTATAACGTATAACGATATATACTATTACGTAATAACGTATATCGTTATATAGTATTACTATATAACGTATAACGTTATATATTGTTACGTTATAACGTATAACGGTATATACTATTACCATATAACGCATAACGTTATATATTGTGACGGTATAACGTATAACGATATATACTATTACCATGTAACGTATAACGTTATATAGTGTTACGTTATAACGTATAACGATATATACTATTACGTAATAACGTATATCGTTATATAGTATTACCATATAACGTAAAACGATATATACTATTACGGAATAACGTATAACGTTATATAGAATTACCATATAACGTATAACGTTATATAGTGTTACGTTATAACGTATAACGATATATACTATTACGTAATAACGTATTTCGTTATATAGTATTACCATATAACGTATAACGTTATATATTGTTACGTTATAACGTATAACGATATATAGTATTACCATATAACGTATAACGTTATATATTGTTACGTTATAACGTATAACGATATATACTATTACCATATAACGAATAACGTTATATAGTGTTACGTTATAACGTATAACGTTATATAGCATTACCATATAACGTAAAACGATATATACTATTACGTAATAACGTGTAACGTTATATAGAATTACCATATAACGTATAACGTTATATAGTGTTACGTTATAACGTATAACGTTATATAGCATTACCATATAAGGTAAACGATATATACTATTACGTAATAACGTATATTGTTATGTAGCATTACCATATAACGTAAAACGATATATACTATTACGGAATAACGTATAACGTTATATAGAATTACCATATAACGTATAACGTTATATAGTGTTAC